>NC_056743.1:922639487-922762312 GCF_019279795.1 Protopterus annectens | reverse complement strand
ATATATGTATAGAAATATATACATGTATGTATATATATATATATATATATATATATATATATATATATATATATATATATATATATATATATGGGTCTACTTCTTTTGACCAACTCCCATTTGCCCAACACTCATTTGCCTGAATCCACTGTATTCAAATGCGGAGTATGGGTACATAAACTTCGAAGTCAGGATCTACACTGCATTGCTTGGGTGGTGCTCATTTAGATGTGGAATGTCAGTCTTGCGCTGCCTTCAGCGCAAGAGCTCTCCAAACAAGAAGCCATAAGCTGGTATTAAGGGGGCTCCTTCCCACAGATGCAGGAGCTACTCCTTCATTCTCTTCCTCTCCAACTAAGGAGGAGGAGAAATCCAAGACAAAAGAAAAGAGTTCAGATAAGAAGAAACAGCAAGACAGAGAGAAAAGGAGAAAAAGTTCAACTGGAAAATCAGAGAAGTCTCCTCCAAAAGTGGCTAAGAAATGCTCTCCAGTGCCATCTACTTCCTTCAGACCAGATCTGAAAATTATACGAAGATCTGAACTGCCAGCCTCTTGGTTCCAGTCTCCTTTTTTGCTGAGATTAAAATTCTCACCGGAAACAACCAATCCTAGACTTCACACTCCCCTGTCCTCCAGTAAAGAAAATACTCCAGACCATCGTCTGTGGTTTCATCTGCTTGATCATCTCAAAGTCTCATGAAGCACAATGTCAATAGGATTATGAGACAATTCTTGAGTAAACAAATCCAGCTTGGTGTTCTCCCAGTACCATCCCCTGGGAAAGTACAGAGTACAGGCCATCAAACCCCTCCACTACTATCTTCCATACCAATATGATCTTTGGCACTAGTGGTACTGGATCCAACTCAAACCTAAGTACCCCATTCCTTGCCAGAGGTATTGGCCACTTCAACACCAAACAGCCTCCCTCTCTCTCAAGACCGATTACTTCTGATTGAGATGGGACTTAGAGCCAAGGCTTTTGTACCAGGTTCAGGGAGGGTGAGTTGACTCAAGTTTCTCACAGCTTCAGCCCTGGATAGCTCAGCTTCAAGTCTGCTTTGGGGCTAGCAGCCATTGGTGTCAAGGACTCCCTTTCATCTTCGAATCAGAATGGATCCATTTACCAGTTGCAACTTCAGCCGTTGAAGCCTTTGAAAAGGTGTCAGGTTCCAGAAATGCAGCATCTCCAACAGTGTTGACTCCATCCAAGCCTCAGCAAAGATCCGCTCCTTCTCTTCACCCTGACCGGCAAGAAGTGTGTTCCAAAGGCTTCCAATGATGTCTGCTTAGTCAATTCCCAGCCTGATTCATACCAATCTGCAACTCCACCAGAAGGCCACCACAAGAAATGGACATGCAAATGGAAGCACACTGACTCCTTTCCACAGCCTTTCACAGAAAACACTGATTCAATCCCCCTCTGAAGAGGTCACCTTTGGCCATATTTTTAAATTGATGAATCATAGAGGGGGATGGTTATTCCATGACCCTTCCCCTGACAAGTCAGTGTTCTTGGAAGCCTTTGCTTCTGGGTCACCATGATCCTGGGCAGTACCACCCATTGATTGACTTGCCAACCTTATGGCTCGATGGACATGGAAGGACCCTGATATGTTAGAACCTATTCCCAAGAATGTTTTTCGCATATTAGCTGCTCCCAAGGACAGGAAGCACTGGAGCAAGGGTCTTCTAGTGGATGCTCTGGTGGTAGCAGCAGCCACCAACAAAGAATTATCATAAGAGAGTTCATCTGTTTACCCCACCACCAAATAGGGCAATGGACACGTTTGGGAAGACAGCCTATGCAGCAGTGACTTTTCTACTCTGATCGCGAACTACTTGCCTCATTTGACCAGATTTCAGAGACTTGACTAAAGACGTTTCCAAGTTTCTCTCCAGGTATTGTTTGCAGATGTTCAGAAAATGATGAACTCCCAACCTTCTACCTTACAGTCCACCTCAAATGTGGCCATGCTTTTGCTTTCCAATACAACTGATGGAACGGTTGGAGTGGCAGTCACCAGCATTACTAGGTACCGCTATGCGATTTTGTGGAAGGCTTCAAGTTGCCTTTTGCTAATGCCCCCTATGACGGTTTGCCTCTCTTTGGACCCAAAGTTAGACACACTCACAAGGAGCTAATGGGATGTAGGACTCTGATGTGAGCATATGCTTTTCAGCCCCACTAAGACGCTACTTCAGGAAACAAAGATCAGGGAAAAAGTGGTTTCATAAATCACAGGGTCCTTACTATAACGTCACAAGTGCTACACCTTCCCATAGCAGAGGGGAAGGTAGCACTAACGATAACACCCCAGAGGCACAGGCAGACCACACTTACCAGGGCTTTTCATGATCCTTTCACTGAGAAAGCCTTTTAGTGCTCCTGAATGGTTGCCCAAACCCTGCACTATGGAGGCAGTTGGGGGGTGCCTTTCTTTGCATCCACAAGTCTGGCACACCATAACTTTGGATTCTTGGGTGCTAAATATAATTTCCAGGCCTATTTGGTTCCCTTTTCCCTTCAGCCACAGAAGGAGGAAAAAGTATCAAATGGTCCACCCAGTCAGTGGGACTCAGCAGCCATAGAAATTTCAAAGCCGATAGAAAGAGTCATCCAACCAGTTCCCCAAGACCAGCTGGAATCCAGAGTCTATTTCAGGTGCTTTTTTAGTATCAGAAAAGACTGGCAACCTTAGACCAATCCTGGACCTCAGTCACCTAAGCCAATTTCTGAAACGGACAACATTCCGGATGGTCACAATTCAGTCCATTTTACCTCTGCTGAGGAAGTATAACTGGATATGCTCTACAGATCTCAGCACATATACTATCATATCAAAAGAGCAAACCACTCCAGGAGATTCCTCCGCTCCCAACTGGAAGCTATTCATTATCATTTCTGTGCCCTGCCATTCATCTCACCATAGCCCCCAAGGTGTTTACCAAGATCGTGGCAGTGGTAGCAATGCACCACCACCTGCATGTGATCTATGTTTTCCCATACCTCGACAACTATCTGCAACCTCAGGGCATCTGCTGCTATACCATCTAGACCTGGTGCTCCAAGTGCTTCTGGATCTAGGTATAACTGTAAATCTTCCAAAGTGCCACCTGTCCCTGTCACAGGAATCTGAATTCATAGGATGCCACCTAGACACCACCTGTCAAATAGTCAGCCTTCCTCAATCAAGAGTTGTCGCACTCCAACTCACAGCCATGGATCTACTCCATCACACATCTCCACCAACAAGATTAGGTCTGCGTCTTTCAGGGCTCATGGTTTCAACGATTCTAATGATTCCTTTAGCCATATGCTTCATACTTCATGATGGTACTTGCAATGGCCTTTAGTAGTTCAGTGGTCTTAATCCAGTCATTCATTACATAAGAAAATAAGGATTACACCAGTCTGTAGACAATGCATTGCCTGGTGGATTACATCTCTGTTGGTAACGAAGGGTCACTAGTTCCACACAGAGGCACAAAAGTAGTAGTAACCACAAATGCTTCTCTTCCAGGATGGGTGGGCATTTCAAACAGAGACTGGCCCGAGGTACTTGGACATCCCTAGAGGCCCAGTCTTTACATCAGTGTCTCTGAGTTGAGGGCAGTCCTCCTAGCATTGCAGGCATACTAGAACCTCCTCCCCAAGGGTGTGATTTCGGTACAGACAACATGGCAGTGATATGGTACATCAGCAAACAGGGGAGATCTTGTTCTTATCCTCTGCGTAGGAAAGCCGTAACAGTCTGGCAATGGGCGATGTCTTCACACTGATTTCTACATTTTTAAATTTACATATATTACACACACACACACACACACATATATATATATATATATATATATATATATATATATATATATATGTATATATATATATATATATATATGTGTCATACAACAGAACCACACTTCGCCAAAACTCTCTTCATAGAGACGAAAAGAGCAAACGTTCAAATCAGTGAAAAATATCACAGGGAAAGAAAGCACTTGGCCACCTTACGAACAAAACGCACACCACAGTATGTCAAACCCACCCAGGTGAGGGTCGCCCCCCCAACTTTATATACCAACTCCGAGATCACACTACAGTGGGGGAAAGAGCAGTTTTCTATCATTGGCCAACTGCTTCCTTTTCCTGTGGAATTTTTTGCTGAGGTTAATGTCTGCTTTATTGAACAATCACTCTTTGTCTCAACGAAAAGAATAGCTTGAAGAGAGAGCAAGAACTCTTTCAGTAGGGGGAGGAAGTCTAAGACGGATGGAATACAGGATACAACAAATTACTTTGGAGAGGTCTTCTGAGACATCCAATTGCTTCAGGTGGAAAATGAGTCAGAGCTCTGGATCAGAAAAACCTTCAGCCCTGGCTCCATATGTTTGAAACAGACAAAAATAGACAAGATTGGATCCAATACTGACTGGGCCAAAAAGGAGCCACTAACAAGAATTTGGGCTTGTCTCTGCATTTGTCTTTGGTATCCGTGAAAGGTGGAAGCGTAAAGGAGCCCTCCCAAACTGAAAGACATGGTGTCCATCCTCCAGGCCTGGTGACAAGGGTTTCAGATAAACAATCTGAGTTGTTTGCTCTGGTTGGAGGCAAAAAGATCTATCAGAGGTACACCCCCACATGTAAACCATGTCCAGAAAGACTGTTCTCTGTTACATCCATTCATAAAGGGTCTTCGCTGGATCTGCTGAGAGATTCTGCAAGGATGTTATCCTCCAAAAGTATGCAAACTGCCTGTAGGAACAGGTTTCTTATTATGGCCATGTCCCATGCATCAGAACAAGCTTGCACAGCTAGTAAGAATTAATGTCACACTGTTTGTTGTTGCTGTATCACATAACAGAGATATTGTTTCAGTACCTTCAGGGGACCTGGACTCCAAAGGTGAGAGCACTTATTGGGCTTGGAGATGGTCTTTTACTCCTTCACACTGATATGTTTGGATTCCTATTAGAATGACGAAAATGCATTTTGTCAAATGCGTTTTTGTCAACACATGTAGGGCGAACAGGTAAAACAGCGAAGCGGCTGTTCAGCGAATTCTTTCCCTGGGAAAGAAGTCACATGACCGCTTCGTTGCTTTGCCTATTCTGAAGTGTAGTGTGATCCATTGTCCGGTATAGCTCCCGAGCGTGACTGCGCAGCAGTTACTGACCTTAGGGTTAGGGTGCAGGTTAAGGTAAGTGCATACGTATGAAAGTGTTTACTGTCTTTTATTTTGCATTAGATGTACGGTTGGGTTACGTGTATTTAGTTGTTTACTGGTTTTTGGGGGGGTATAATTAGGGTTAGGGTATGTGTGTACGTGTTTGGAAGTGTTTAACGTTTTTTTGTTTTTTTTTTGAGGGGGGTTGGAACAGCGATTTCTTTCCCTAGAAAAGAAATCTCTGTTCTGTGGTTTCGACATTTTCAGCTTTCGCTGAGTATGTGTCAATGAAACACCATTCGCTGTTTTCAGCATTCGGTGTTTTAATATGAACCCATATGTTCCATGATAACTCTGGGGGAACACTGTCTCTGAACTCTTGTGGAGCCTGTCCACACAGCTCAGACCAGGTCGGAAGAGTCTATATGGAGGTCTTGGGTGATTATGAGTAGGAGGAAAGGAACCTAAGATTCACCACTGCAGCTCCTCCTTTACAAAAGGTAAGAAAGGAATGTAGAAGTCCACAGAGTGACAGTGTTGTGAGCAAATGTACTTCAAGTACCACTGAATCTTCCTCATGTGTAGTCTGGTACAAGAGACAATCGAATTGTCTCTGCTATGAACCCTAGGGCTCTTAGAATCTCTCTTACATAGGTCCTAGAATGGGGGAGAAATGACTAGAAGTAACTGGGCAAAATGAGAATAATGTTCTTAATGAGGAAGGCAGTCATTGACAGGGTAGCCAATCTGCAATATAGATAGACAAAATCTTGGAATGGTGTCAAAGCAGACTTCCTGAGGTTCTATAACCTGTGCGTGTGTGAATCTCAGGTTTCCAATATAGACAGAGTGAAGAGGAGCTGCAACAGTAAAGTAGCCTGGGACAAGGCCTGAATTAAGTCACTGAGGTACAGGAAAACCTGGATCCCATGGGTTCTGCAAAAGGTAACAGCTGGACTTGGGCACGTAAAAATTCTGGGAGCTGCAGACAATTCACAGGTAAAGCAGATGAAGTGCGAAGAAGACAATGAAATACTGAGAAATTTTCTGCAGGCAGGGTATATAGGGATGCACAGGTACGCATCCTTCAGTTAAGGGAGACTATGAAAGTCTGAGGAAGGATTAAGGGGAGATTTGCATAGAGAGCATCGTGACAGATAGGACTTCTAAAAATGTGTTGATATATGACAAATACAGAATGTTTCCATGTTCTCTCTTTCCTGAGGAACAGGAACAGTCTTAAGTAGAAACTTTTTCCCTGGTCCTGCAGAGGAACTGGTTCTACAGTCCCCTAGGCGAGAAGATCCTGAGCCAAGAGGGGTACAAAGATGACACTGATTTGCATGGGGGCGATGATGAAATTCCTTTGAAGAGGGGTACTCTTTCCAAGACATTCTGTAAAAGTTTTAGATGACGGACAAGGCCATTGTTTGCAGTAATGCAATCACAAGCTGGGAGAGACAGATCAAGCCTTTAGGACAAAGGGAACTGTGGGCCAAGGTGGGAGAGAGGAGGTGGAAAATGGTTAGACAGTAGCATTTTCTGGAAAGGAGGCGTTTCCAGGCTTAGATTCCTGCTGTGGTTACTCCAGATAACTTTTCTTTGTTTTTTACCCTTCTGAGGGGGCTTTTATTCCCAACAGAAAAAGCAGTAGGCTTGGAAGAAGAGTTCCTTTTGTATTCAAGGACTGATGTAAGAAAAAAATCTGCTTGAAATCCTGTATGATTTTGCCTTATTCCTGCAGGGATTTGAAGAGCTGCAGTGGGGCCAAACAAAAGGTCCATATGAAGAGGAGAGCCTACTAACTTGGCCTTGACATCTTCAGGGAGGGGAATGAAGGAGAAGTCAAGCAAACTTGTGTATGACTAAACAGTCACAGCTGCATTTAATGGAGTGTCTGGTTACTTGGGTAGTATTGCTGAGCATAAACAGACACTAAGTTATTTGTAGTTGTTAGTTTATGGCCCTAAATATCAGGGTGGCAGAGGTATAGACCTTTTTTTGCATAAATGTACATGCCTTATTGTTTCTATCAAATGGCAGCACTTTGGAGGCAGGAAGGAATCTGGTGGGCTTATCTTTAGTGACAGAGAAAAATTAGGGGTCTGCTACAGAACTTTTGCAAAGGAATTTCATCTTCTCTGGAGACTTTATAGAATACACCTGGTTGTCCAAGTTAGTTGAAATGGCTAAGAAGGCTTCCAGGAACAATTGAACAACTGCAGGTTTCAGGGCCTTTTCTGCACGTTGGTGACAGGTTTAGTATCCCACTCTAAGTGTTGCATCACACTGGTGGTTCTTTCACCAAAGGATCTGGGGGAATCTGGTGACAAAGTACACTCCTCATTTTAGGTCAGCTGACCCAGGGACTGCACTGAGGAGGAATAAGTCAGTTTCCTCCAACTTGTTTGCTTATATTAACCATTACTAAAATGAACAGGAGTGAGCTCAAAGATGAACCCTGATGCACACCCAACTCTCACCTGGGACCCTCAGAGTATGAACACGGTTTGTTCTTGTGTCATGGGGTCCTTGTCCATAGCCTACAGTAATTCTACCAAAGTTTCCATGACTTCAGATCAGCATAGGACTGCCCTACCCATCTTTCTCTGAACCCTGTCATATGATTTCATCATGTCTAGGAATGCCCAATTGGACTTCCTCCTCCTCTCCAGCTTTGTCTCCACTGTCTGCCATCAGGTCAGTTACACTCTATCCTGATCTGAATTTGAACTGCTCACCATTTCCAGCATTTTCATGCAGTGTGACAGAAACAAGAAACTTCTGTACTGTATGCAGTTGTTGACATCTCCTTTGTTGCTATACACTAATTCTAGAATCATACCTCTCAACTGTACAGATTTTCACAGAATGTCCAGCTTTTTGCCTTATATTTATGGTATTTTGGCAAATCATTGAAGACTGAAGTCAGAAAATAATGGCAGACATTTGAGCTTCAGACTTCATACCCTTCAGAAAATTCATAATAATGCAAAACCTGCTATACTATTAACTTTTTAAGTTTGCAAGAAAGTACAGTTGTGTACCTACCATAAATGTAGATGTTTGAGTGTATTCACTGTTGCAGTCATTACACTTGGGTTATCCTGCTGGCAGGCTACCCACAGTCGGCCCAAGTTCCAAAGTCTTGGTCCGGCGTCGGCTGATGTCGCCTCTTCCCTGACGTCAGTGCGCCAGGGGTATAAAAGATGCAACAGACGCCATTTTCTTCAGTTTTTCTTGCCCCAGATGTCAGGTGCCCCCAAATAGGAAGGCTGTAAAAAAGTATGCCAAAAAGCATGCATATACTAAAATAAACATTTCCTTCATCTACAAGCAAATACACCACATAGGTTGTATAGAGTTGAGAAGTACAGAAAAGTCCCAGCAATGAAAAGGGGGATGGTGGGTGGGTAACCTGGACTGCAACAGTGAATACACTCGAACATCTACATTTATGGTAGGTACACAAATGTACTATGTTCATCGTGTTTCACTGTTGCAGTCATTACACTTGGATTGAATCCCAAAGCTGAGGTTGGGTGGCTGGGCCTAAATAGGATTAGGAGAGGCTACTAGGCCCTGCAGGACTGCAGTGGCAAAGCCTGCTCTGGATTTAGAGTAGAGAGGTAAGTGGTAGTGCTTTGTGAAGGTGTGCACTGAACTCCAGGTTGCAGCTTCTAAAATGTCTTTGGTTGATACTCCTCTGAGAAAAGCTGCTGAAGTGGCTGCTGCTCTTGTTGAATGTGGCCTAATACCCTTAGGCACTGATTTACCACGTTGTGCATAGCAGAAGCGAATGCAGTGTTCTATCCATTTTGAAATTGTCTGCTTTGAGATAGGCTTTCCTTGTGATCCTGCAGCATAAGCTACAAACAGCTGCTCAGTTTTTCTGAAAGCTTCTGTTTTGTCCAAGTAGAATAATAGCTGCCTGTATATGTCCAATGTGTGCAGAAGTCTCTCCCCTTTATTTTGGGGATTTTGATAGAAAGTTGGCAAATGAATAGTTTGGTTAAGAGCCACACTGGAAACCACCTTTGGCATAAACGTTGGGTTTGTCCTTAGAGAGACCCTGTCCTGATGAAAAATGATGAAAGGTTCCACTGCCATTAATGCATGCGACTCTGAGACTCTTCTTGCTGAAGTTATTGCTAGGAGCAGAGCAGTTTTCCATGATAAGAATTTTATATCAGCTGTGTTGGCTGGCTCAAAAGGAGGCAGTGTGAGTTTTTCTAAAACAAAATTGAGGTCCCAAGTAGGTACTGGTGCTCTCCTTGGGGGTCTTATGTTTCTTGCCCCTCTGAGGTACTGCCTTAGTAGTGGATGTGAAAAAATAGGAGGTTCCGTATTGTAATGAGCTGAAATGGCAGAGGCATGGATCTTAATAGATGAAAAGGAAAGGCCTTTGTCCAGCATCTCAGTTAGAAATTGTAAAATCTGAGGTATATTTGGAACAAGTGGTTTGAGTCCTTGGGCCTGGTTCCAAGCACAGAATCTCTTCCATTTTTATGCATAGGATTTCCTAGTGCTGGGCCTCCTGGCTTCTAAAATGACATCCATAACAGCTTTAGAGAGAGGTGTGGTTCGAGTGACTATATTATTTGCCATGCAGCCAGATTAAAGGTTCTGAGTTGACTGTGCAACATCTGGTTGGTCTGTTGAGTCAGGAGATGAGGAATTTGAGATAAAGGCCAAGCTGGGCCTTGAGACAAGCTCTTTAGGATTGGGTACCAGTACTGGCATGGCCAGTCTGGGGCAATCAGGATCATTTTTGGCTTCTCTTGTCTGACTTTTAGGAGTACCTTGGGAAGAAGAGGCAGTGGAGGGAATGCATAAAGTGTCAGGGTTTCCCAGCTGAATGAAAGAGCATCCACTTTCCATGCTTGTGAGTGATAAGTCCTTGTGCAGAATTTCTTTAGTTGGCAGTTGTGTGGGGAGGCAAAAAGATCTATGTCTGGGCGTCCCCATTTCCTTGTTATGCTGAAGACCTGTGGATTTAGTTTCCATTCGTGTGGATCCATGAGATTTCTGCTTAGTTCGTCTGCCAGTGTATTTTTCTTTCCTGGCAGGAATTGTGCCTGCAGATCTACTTGATAGGTCAGTGCCACGTTCCACAAAGTCATAGCTTGCCTGCAGAGGGGGTAGGAATGTATGCCCCCTTGTTTATGTACCACATAACTGTGGTGTTTTCCATCTTTAGCAATAGTTGTCCTGGATGTAGTAGATCCTTGAAGGCTGTCACAGGGCATTCTGTATAACTAGCATCTCTTTTTGATTGATGTGAAGATGCATTTGTTCCTTGGGCCACGTGCCCTGAATACATTTTCCTTCCATGTGCGTCCCCCAGGCATAATCTGATGCATCCGTTGTTATTGTCTGCCTGGCTGTGGACAAGGTGAAGGGCTGTCCCTTGTTGAGGTGACAGGCCCGGGACCACCATAGAAACTCCTGTTGTAGACAGGGAATTATAGTTATTACTGTTTCCAGGCTGTGGCAATGAGTCCAAACACTTTTTAGATACCATTGTAGTTTCCTCATATGCAGTCTTGCATATGGAATTAGTAGAATGCAGGATGTCATTAAACCCAGGGCCTGCAGAATTTTTCTTGCAGGGAGCTGGGTCTTTGTTGCCATCATTTGAAAGTAATGAGTCAGTAGCCTTTGTTTGTCTGGCGGGAGATAAGCCATCTGGGCAGCTGTATTTAAGCTTGCACCCAGGAATATTATCTCCTGAGAGGGCACTAGTTTTGATTTATTTTCATTTACAGCGTACCCTAGGCAAATTAGTAATGTTTTTACAAACGCCAGATGTCCTAGTAGAATGTCTTTGCTCTCTGCTTGAATAAGGCAGTCGTTCAAGTAAGGATATATTTGAATTCCTCTGTCTGCAAAATGCAATTACTGGTGCCAAGCATTTTGTGAAGACCCTGGGTGCAGTAGATAAGCCAAAGGGCAGTGCAGAGAATTAGTAATGCATTGAGCCAGCTATGAATCTGAGGTATCTTATGCAAGATGGTCTGATTGGGACATGCAGGTATGCCTCCTTGAGGTCCAAAGTTACTAGCCAAGCCTTCTTGCCCAGCATGGGTAGAAGTTGCTGTAGAGTCAACATTTTGAATTTTGGAACATCCAGGAAAAGTATTTAGGATTGACAAGTCCAGTATTGGTCTCTAGGCTTTGTCCTTTCTGGGTACCAGGAAAAGAGTAAAATCCTTGTCCCTGTTCTTGCTGTGGTACTCTCTGAATAGCTCCCATGTCCATGAGAGCAGCAATTTCCTTTTGTGCCTCTGCCCATTGGTTTTGTGGCAGGTTCGGCATACCTTTTGATTTTGGAAGGGTGTGAAAGTGGAACCTGTAACCTTGAGTAACTATATTCAGTACCCAATTGTCCTGGGTAATTATGTGCCAATTTTGTGCGAAAAGTGCTAGCTTTCCCCCTAGGGGTGCTGTCAAAAGGCAAGTGCTTGGCCTTTGTAGAGGGAAGTCATTGGGACTGTTTCCTGTAAGGTTGTGATTTGTCTTCTCCTCCTTTGGGGGTATAGAAGCACCCCATTGTTTAGGTCTTTAGGATCCTTGGAGCTGAGATCTGCCTCTTTGTGGCCTTGTCTGAGACCTGAAAGGACCAATTTTTTGAAGGCCAGTTTCTACTAAACCTAGGTGGTTGAACCTGTAAGAAATCCTTTACTGTCTGCATAGATTTTGCTTTATCCTCCATTTTCTTTAACACCTCTTCTGCCTTAACACCAAAGTATCATGCTGTAGTGGAGCATCCAATAATTTTACTTTAACATGTTCAGGTAAACTTTGTTCTTTCAACCAAGCATGCCTTCGAATGACAGAGCCTGTAACTGGCTCTGCAAGAAGCCTCTAATGAATCAAAACCACATTGCAAAGTATGCTTTCGCACTTGTTCAGCTGCATGCAATAATTCCTGCATTTCCTTATTGTCAGGATTTTCTGAGTTTGTAAGCATTTTCTGTTTTAACAAAGACATAAGGTACTGTTGGTATTTTAGCATGTGAAACTGGCAGTTTAAAGCCCTTACAGCTAAAGTAGCAGAAGTGTAGACTTTTCCCCCCCATCTATCCAGTGCTCTAGAATCCCTATCAGAGGGGACAAGGTTTTTTTGCAGTGGAAGCCTTAACCCCTTTGGGACCCTGAGAAATTGTTTCTGGGTCAGCAGCAGGGTTTTTATAAAGAAATTTATGAGAGTCAAGGACCCTGTAATACCTGTCTGGCTTGACTGCTGCAGGGGGTAAAGAATCAGGAGACAGACTGGATTCAGAGAAAACATCATTAACAATATCAAGCACAGGGGGATAGCAAGGGGTCTGTGCTGAGGCAATAAAAGAAAATCTCTGATCCTTTTCTTGGATTCTGAAAAATCCTGGCTCTCCCAGTGGAAATGTTCCCTCATGGTGTGCAGTTTTTCCCCAAAAGAATAATCCTCAGGTGGAGAGGCTGAAGGTATAGATTCTTCAGCATCAAAGTCCTCATAGGGAGGGAGAGAACAACCCTGATCTGAAGAGGAATCAGAGGAAATAGAAACCTTGTCAGAGGAATCATAATCAGTGTCTTGCCTAAGCCTTTTTTCAGGAGGGAGATGGGATCCCCTGATCAAAGTAATTAAGTCTTCGGCCATTTTAAGCATCTGTTTCTTTGGCATAGATGACTGTCCAGGAAAATGCTGTACTTGTTTCCTTGTCTTTACTGGTGTCTTTGACTGTACCTTGGCTGTTGCAGAGGACTTAATAGTAAGCTGTGAAGGTCTGAAAACACCCTCAGAAGCCAATGCCTGCTCAGCGGCTCTGAACCCATCTGAGGGAATAGTTTCCATAGGCCCAATACCTTGAGTATCCACAGGCCTAGTTGTCTCCACGTGGGAGTCGGATACGGCCTGTGGCTCTGAGGTAGCGGGTGTCAGGGGCTGCGAAAGCGCCTCATTAAGAACCGGCAACTGGCCTAGAAGAAGCTTCGTCATTGGTTTTGGACCTCGATGCCTGTCCTTTTCCTTGTCTTTGCATTTTTTATGAATTCTGGTCGTCGGTTGTTCCAACGGCATTATATAGTTAAACCTTCGGCCAAAGTAATGTAAGGCAAAATCAAACCGATGTTTAATAGTGCATTTGTTGAATCTAGCACAAAACCGACAACTAGTAACATCGTGGTCAAGGCCTAGGCAAGGAATACAGTAAGAGTGAAAATCCTTATGAGGTATTTGCTTCCCACAAGAAATACAATTGTTAGCTTTTACTGACATCGGTATGGAGCAAGAAAAGCTTTCCCCAACGGGGTACTTAGCTTTATTGAAGACTTTGGTTCTGAAACTCTTTTTCGAAAATCTCAGGAGTTGGCCGACCGGCACTTGCGAGCTGCTTTTGCTTCGGGCACCGTGCGACAAGAAAGACTGAAGAAAATGGTGCCGGTTGCATCTTTTGTACCCCTGGCGCACTGACGTCAGGGAAGAGGCGACATCAACAGACACCGGACCAAGACTTTGGAACTTGGGCCGACTGCGGGTAGCCTGCTAGCAGGATAACCCAAGTGTAATGACTGCAACAGTGAAACACGATGAACATCAATATTTAAAAATTGTCCCTATTTATGGTCCTTTGTCCCCCATTATTTATGGCTTTATCCACATTTCTTCCTCTAAGAGGTTGAGAGGTATGTCTAGAATACTTATTGTTTAGACATTTGGGATCTCTCTCTGCTCTATAAGTATCATCAGAAGCCGCCACTTCTCAATGCGCCCGTCATCATCATATCTGCTATGTCTTCATCTGAGCTGCTTACATTCCCTAACTTCATTTTCCTTAGTGCACTTTGTACTTCCCAGGTGGGTACGCCTTCGTCTACCAGGCTTTTGCTTGTAAATGTTTCATCTCCCAAGCCCCTGCTTACACTAATCAAGGGTACCAGAACTGGTCAGAGATATGGGATGCACGGCTAGGCTTAAAAAGGCCCTTGTGGTCGTTAGCCTAGTGAACACTTATGAACCCAAGTACTCCTTTTACCTGCTCTTGACATCCTCTGGACTGGAGAGCAGACTGTTGCTGACATCCTTCTGAATGGCATCTACCAGCCATCATTTTTGTCTTTCTCTCACTACGTTGCAACCTGACAGATTCCCCGTGCTATCTACGGAGTCATTTTCCAGAATATGGTAGCGGTTCTATGATGCTATGCTTTTTACCACTGCAACTACGCTCTTAGAATCTTTATTAATAAATCAGTATGGTTTCTGCTCCCAGTTTTCTTCCTGCACTCATCCTTTTTTTTTTTAGATAACATTTTGGACTCCTACATTCCACAGCCTACCCAATTTCAAGGTTCTTAATCAAGGCCTTGCTCTGGCTTGTACCCTTATAAATGCAGGAGAAGCCTACCAAAGGTTCAGTGGGCTGGTTGGTCACTGGACTGGTTTTAAAGTCCTCTTTCTTTTTGGAACACACAGTAGCCAGGTTGAATTTTGTTGCCCATTGTGGTAACCTATATTGTACACTTCATTGAAACAATAAAGGTAATGCCAATACGGATCTCGCCTGGCAATCTGATGGCAACAAAGCCATTCATGATACTCAGGCATTTGAACACAGAACGTCACTGATGACAGCAAAGATCACTACCCAAACAGTGTGGGCTGCAACAAGAAATATGCAAGCCCTGGAGAAAAGTGCATTTATGTAGTATGACCTTATGTCATGGTGCTGCAGGAGGAAACACCATATAATGTAACACAAGGAGGTTAACCTAGGGGAGACTACACAGTGATTTATAGTTTTTAAAGCACTGATAAGTGTTATGTGGACATTAGACAGTTCTTGTTTTATGACTGACTACTTTCTGTGTAGCAAACTGGCATTCAACCCTACTCAGTTTGAATCATGCTGCAATAGCAAAAGCTAAGCTACTTTCCAATAAAGAAATACACAGCACAGTTTGTGCTCAATAACCCAGACACTTTCACTTCTCAGTTTGTGCAGATTTACATGGATTTATTTGTGTTCTAGCATGGGATAAAGATCCCAAAGCTTTCTCAGTCTACAACTTTCATATGATTGTTTCAAACATCATAAAGCATTTTTAGTATAGACTAGACATGGATCTCAATATGGACAACTGAATATTGTGTCAGGCACTGGACTTGGAACTCCTGCACATCACTGGTAATAAGAGAATCACTATCAGCTGAATGGGGAGGAGATAATATATAATTTAAACATTAAAACACAGTGGAGTTGAGCATTA
Organism: Protopterus annectens; assembly: GCF_019279795.1. Lineage (NCBI taxonomy): Eukaryota > Metazoa > Chordata > Ceratodontiformes > Protopteridae > Protopterus > Protopterus annectens. Next base: position 922,746,895 of record NC_056743.1, on the reverse strand, counting down.
GGACCTTTCAGCAATAGAATCAAACAGCTGAAGTACTACATTAACAATTGTGCATGCAGTAACGGACAGATTAGACGATGCAGGTTTTTATTTAATTATCCTTTAATGACTGGGTTAGTCCTACTAGGCTAGCAGCCACTTTTCATAAGAGACCCAAAGTGGTATTCATACTACTAGGAAAAATATGGCAAGGGGATCGGGGAACTTACTCTACTCTTTTCGATAAGTGTCACGGAATCCTTTGCTTCCGTACAGCCCTGGTTAAGTATTATCTAGAAGTGATTACATATTACAATCCTAAATACATACTTTTTAAAACAAGAAACATCTTTATTAAATGATTACGTACAACATTAGCAATCATACAGTTAAATAAATGAAAACAAACCATGCTGACCATGATTGTAATTGCAAACATTACACATCACTTATAATCTATCCCGTCGTCAGCCAAACATTACTTAACTCATTCAAATTCTTCTTCTTTTAAACCTCATTCCTCGTGTTGTTCTCACAATTCCCCTTTTCTCCTATGTAATTTGATCCTACCCTTTTCTAAAGATCACAACTCCAGTTGTTTTATCTCCGGTACAATATTCACTACTTCTAGTAAAGTTGGTTTAGACACTGATTTCCATTTTCTAATTGCTTTTTTGGCAGTCACCATAATTAGACTCAGCAAAGCCTTACTATATCTAGGCAATTCTGATTCTTTATCATAGGGCAATGCCAATGCTGTATCATAGCTCAAAAAATCATTTCTTTAGTTACACCAATTTGCTCACCCGGTATCTCTGACAGAACAGTCTGCTTGGAATCTTTAAAGTCTGTCAACTCATTGTACTCCCAGAAAATATGTTAGCAGTTACTCTTTCTTCCCCATCACATCTCCATTTGCTGTCTACCTGAGGAAAAATTCTTTGGAGTTTACTTGGGACATAAAAATACCTATGTAAACACTTCCAAGCAAAAATCCTAAATTTTCTAGACTTTGTCACATATTTGAGAGATACAAATTTGAAAGAACAAACCACTGAAAAATCCACAAAGAAGCAAACTCAGACCAGCACGGCACACGATCCACGTTTATTAATATGATCGTTTTCATTTGGCCCAATACCAATCTTCTTCAGAAAAACACAAAACATTCAACTGTTACACTTCAAAAATTAATCATGTGATTGATTACCCGATCTCATTTCAGCACTAGTCATGTGATTTGCCCTACAAGTTACTTAAACATTCATATTTAATATAGATCATAAACTATAAAATCCAATTAATTTTATACAAATTTTTTTGTTAAAAAAACATATCACATTAAAACATACTAAAAAAATAACGAGAAATGAATCATTCAAAATGTTTGATAGCTTCCCTGCCTTACCTATCTATTCAAGCTCTTTAGTTTTAATATGGAAGTTACAGAGCAATCATTTAAACCAGGTAAATACATATGAATGGCAACGTAGTTGCCAAAATAATTCACATGCCTCTAATTTTAAAGATGCAGGTCCCCCCTCTCTTCTTCTGGATTTGATCAATAATTCTAAACTTGAACCAATGTCCTGGGTGGGTTTTTACATGATTAGCTAAAGCATTATCTAATTTTCCCTTCTTTATAGCACAGAGATGTTCATAAATCCTCTCTCTCAGTTTCCTGTCTGTTTTTCCTATATAGAAACTGGGACAATGTTGACATAAAGCTATATAAACAACCCCACTAGAATTACCATTGTAAGTCCAAGAAATATCACTCCTCACAGGACTAACGCTACCTGTGCCAAACTCAGTCCAAGCACATAAACTAACATAAAAGGCACAGTAGCGATGCAGGCAGTAAACACAGCACTAACCAAAATGCAGGAAACAAAGCTGAAAAAAACGCTGCTTCATGAACTTTAAAATTCGGATATATTGCGATACAAACAGGAGACGTGGTAAGCGCTTTCATCTGGATAGGTTTCTTTAGACCAAAAGAACCCCCCTCTTGTACACCCTTATATGGCAAAAAAGACGCCAAAAACAGATAAACCATTAAAGGCACAGTACAACTATCATGGTATACAACATTGGCCTCCTGTGGAGCCTGTGCTGCGTTTTATGTAGGCAAGACGGACAGGAGGCTGAGGGACAGAATAAGGGAACATCTCTACCAGATCAGGATTCATTCCACTGTCAATGTTCTGTCCAAACATGTCTTGTCTAATGATTCCACACATCTTTTTCGTTTTAAAGTACTATATCTCACACACACACTAGTTTTTTTTTGGGGGGGGGGTGAGGGGTAGAACTGAGAGTACTGAATCTAAATGGATTGTTAGACTTGGAGCGGATGTTTTTCCTGGACTGAATGAATAAGTACCATTGAGACCTTTCCTGAAGTCCAGGAGACTGAAGTGATATGTATGACTGTGCTTTTATATATATATATATATATATATATATATATATATATATATATATATATATATATATATATATATATATATATATATTTATATTTATATTTTATGAGAGCATTTTTATGAGAGTATTTATTGTTAGTGTTGTGCAATTAGTATGAATTTATGCAGTTTTTTTTGTTTTTATACATCTCTATTCATGTTTTATGAGTGGTATAGGTGTTTTTATTTTACTATGGTTAATGTATTTTAGAGTAAGCACTTCATTTATTTTGTATACTATGATAGCTGTACTGTGCCTTTAATGGTTTATCTGTTTTGGCGCCTTTTTTGCCATATAGGAGTGTACAAGAGGGGGGTTCTTTTGGTCTGAAGAAGCCTATCCAGGTGAAAGCGCTTACCACGTCTCCTGTTTGTATCACAATAAATCTGAATTTTAAAGTTCATGAAGCAGCGTTTTCAGCTTGATTTCCTGCATTTTGGTTAGTGCTGTGTTTACTGCCTGCATTGCTACTGTGCCTTTTATGTTAGTTTATAAGAATTACAATTGTATTTATATTTTGCCTCATACTTTTTGTTTCTGATAGTGAAGCAACTTCCTGTGTCAATGTACTTACAATGAGGGCAAGATTCTCATTTGAACATACCTTTAATTCTACTATTCGATAAATCATGGAAATTCAAGCCTTTCTTAAAAACAAATTTTGGTTTTATGTTGCTTTTTAAGATATAAATATGAGTAGTCACGTATTTTTTCTAGCACTGATAGTCAAATCTTGAAATGTAAAGCAACTAAAAATAAAAAACTGGAACGTGATAACATCGAATACAGTAATGGTTCGGCGTATCCACCCCCACCATTGTCACAACTGCGGAATAACTGTGGTGACGTGGATATAAACAATTCAAACCCTAGCAATGGGTTTCCCGATGATGATGATGATGAAAGCAGTGACGATGTGGTAGGTGTAGTGAAGGCTACAGCATAGTAACTTGCACAAATACTTGTGAGACCAGAGAACAAACTACGCATAAATAGGTGCTGATTATGTTGGCACAGAGAAAACTTTTCCATTTGCTAATATAGGATTTACTAGCAGTAGGCTTTCTTGCCTCCATAACTACCTGCCGCATCTGCTCAGCAAAGAGGTGCTTTAAAAGGAATTAAGACCCTAGCATTCAAGCAGTCAATTGAAGATGATTGATGTTGGGATGTATCAAACACCCCTGTTCTCTTTGTGATTAGATCCAGTCTGTGAGGAAGCCAGTGGTAATTGTCCCTGGCAATTCTCAAAAGGGAGAACCAGGGCTGCCTGGGCCAGAAGGGAGTCAACACAATGACACTGGGGGATTCCTTCAGAATTTCCAGAAGTACCCTGGATATTAGTGGAAAGGTAGAAAAGTATATCGGCATCTCTCTTCCATACCTTCGTGCATGCAGCCCTGGAACAGAATCTTACCAGCTGATTGTTCAGAGAGGAGGCAAAGAGGTCTACTTGAGGAAATTCTACAGACAGATCAAATCTTGGAAGACCCCGATCTAGTTTCCATTTGTGAGGGTCTGCCTTGGTCCTACTCAGCTCGTCTGCCACACAATTTTTCTCTGATGGAATATGGGGTGCTTGTAAAGTGAAACTGTGCTGTGAAGCTATATCCCAAGTTAACATAACTAGTCTGCAAAGGGGGTACAACCTGGTCACCCTTGCTTACTGATTTACCACGTGACAGCAGTATTGTCTATAACCACTTGATGATGCCTCGGGGGCCAAAGATGGTTCAAAGAGTTGAGTGCCTTGATCAGGATAAGCCTCTCTGAGATTTACATGACTGCTTTGGTCTTTGGTGTCCATACCCCCCGCATTTTTATCTCTCTTGAATCTGCTCACCAAACAAAGTCCAATGTGTCTGTGGTGATGGATTGCTTTGCAGCAGCGAGGGAGAAGGGGAGAGCTGGGCTTAGGGATATCGGTTGTCTCTACCAAATGATTTCCACTCTGACAAACCCCAGCACTGGGATATAAAAAGATAAAGGGTGCTCGCACTGGGATGCAAGAGATTTCAGATACCACTGTATCTTTCTCATGTGGAGTCCTGTCAGCGGTATCATGAGAATCATCAATGTCACAAGACCCAAAATCATGAGCTGTTCCCTCACAGTGAGTGAAATCTGAGAAGAAAACCTTAGAAATGGATCTAGATATAGACCTATTTATTCTTGTGGAAGAAAAGCTCTTTGAACTGAGGTGTCTAGTTGACATCCCAGGAACACAAACCTGTGTTAAGGAGTCAAGACTTCTAAGATTCCTCAGGCTGTGAAAGAAACTCTGAAAAGACAAGCAAGTCATCTAAATATGGAAAAATATGGATACCCATGAAGCCTGCGATGAGCTATAACTGGAGCTATACACACTGCAAACATTCATGGTACAGTGGATAGTCCAAAGACTAAGACACACACAACTGATAATATGATCCAGACATATAAACTCTTAAGAAATATCTGAAGTCTGGATGAATACAGATGTGATGAGCATATCTTTTAAGTCTGGTGTTACCAGGAAACTTGAAAGAGGAAGAGGAGATAACATGTTTGTGAAGTGACATTTTGCATTTGGGCACTATCACAAACAGATTTAGGAAAAACAATTCCAGAACTGGTTTCCAAGCATTTTCATTCTTTCTATGGTACTAGAAACATCCTTGAATAAAATCCTTTTTCCACCTGGGAAGAAGGAAATGGTTCTATCACTCCTTGAGACAGCATGTGATGAAGGACTGGTGGAAACAACAGAATCTGATTGGGAGGATGAAGAATAAACCCAGGAAAGGGGGAACTTTCCTCTCACTGTCATCTGTAACCTTGATGAATGATTTTCAGAACCCATTTGAATTAAACTATCTGTTGCCAGAGGGGGAAAAAAAGGAGATTCTGACTTTCTGGAAGAAAAATAGGTCCAGAGTTGGATGTGGGTTGCAAGATCTTTTGACTAAGTCATTCAGACTTGTTGGACTATCCTTGGTTTTGGGAGGTTTGAGACTTCATTTTGGACCCCCCCCCCTTGCCATTTCTTCTTAAACGTCTGTTTATTTGCTTTTTATTGAGACTGTTTATTCGGATTTTTGCCAAAACTGGATAAGGAGATACAGAATTCATTGGAAAATTTGGAAAAGGAGGGCTGAACAATCTGAGAGACTGCATTAACCAGCTTACCCATTTAATTATACTTTTTGATAACCTCTGCAGCAGAATGGCCAAACACTAAATCACTAACCAAGGGTGAATTTAAAATCTCATTTTTAACAATCTAAGAGGTTCTAAGAATACAACCATGCAAGCTTCCTCAAAACAGTACCAGTGGTTATAGCCATGGAAGAAGTATGAAGAGCATCATCTACATACTGTAAACAATGAGCAGTCACCTGTGCAACAGAAAAAAAGCTAAGTTTTTAAAGCAGTTTTTCCTCTCAAAAATCTGCAGACAAAATATTCCTCATACTTTTGCAGTTAGTCAGAACAAACTAACACAGGAGCCTGGCAATTCAAAATTTTGAAAATCAAAGCTGCAGAAGTAAACACTTTTATTCCATATCTATCAATAACCTTCACATCCTTATCAGAAAGAGTATGATTAGAATTGATTAGGTGCTTAGCAGAAGTGAGATCAACTACAGCTACAGCTGCTAGGTCAGGTTTGGGAATATTGTATCAGAATTTAAGAGACTGAGGAACTTTACACATTCTATTTGCCTTTTTAGGGTCTGTGACACCCCACCACTGGCCCAATAATCAAGGAGCCTCAATCCGCACCACTAACACCAGTGGAGGATGTACACAGAGGAGGACAGGTACACACGCAGTATTTCCAAATGCAGCTCTCTGCATCAAGTGCAATTTCCCTTAAGGGCACACAGACCACAGTCAGTCTGGGACTGGTTTCTCCCTCTTTCGCCAGATCCCCAATAAGACTCCCCACTGGCACAGCTATAAAGTTGAGATGTCAGCTGAGTGGCCAAGCCAAGACCTCCAGCACCCTCTCTGTCCAACCAGTGCTTTGTGTCCCTGCCCAAGTAGCTGACACATGCACTCTGAGGTTTGATTTATACACACACACCTGAGAAAGGCTGGCACAGGTTTACTAGTTATGACCCCCTTCTGCTCAGACTATAAGGTAGTTATCACTGCCACCAGCCACGTCCTTATCAGCTACTATAAGGCCCTGAAAAAAGGGTGTCCAATCTGACTGTGTAATGTTACTATCAATACAAACAGTAGTTTGACCAAGAGCAAGGCAATTAGGAGTGGCCTGCAGTGTCACCACATAAATATGCAAGCACTCTCAAAACTTAAATATATATGTCTCATAAATATCAGCCAAAATGAAAGCTTTAAATATATTTAATAAATAATAAAAGAACAAAATGATATTCAATATACAACCACAGTAACAGAGTTCAAAATCACAAGAAATATTTAAAACATTGCAGGACAGTCTCAAATAAATAAAGAAAACATCTAAACTATAGTTCACTATATTCCTGACTGAATCTAAGAGAATTACTACACCCTAGCTAACTTACTTAAAAAGCAAACAAGGCAGATTTGGCGAGTGGATCTTCCAGCTGATGTTGTCAGGTCAAAGAAAATACAGAATGCTCAGTTTCTTTCAGAGAATTCTTAAAATTAATATCTCAAATATTACTGCTGGGATAGCTTTTAGAATGATATCACTTCTTGTCATCTGACTCTATCCCAGGTAAAACCTCCATTGATGCAGCTGGTAGCATTTAGCATATACCTGTGAAAATACATATAGGGCTTGTCTTAGATGTAAGGCAGACCCTGGAAGTCACAAAACAATAAACACTTCCAAGACAATACAAAAAAAAACTTCTAGTTTTAGACATTGTGTCTGTTACCACACTGAAACTGAAAGATAACATTCTTTTATTAAGTGGCCATAAAAGTAATTTAATTTAAGCTATTTTTCTGAAGTTAACCTCTTGTGTTTCAGTTTCCCCTGTTAAAATATATACATTTAAACAGTTACAATAGTGTATATACATTTCTGCTCATTTCCAGTAGGGTACACTGTGGATACATCTTTAAGCTCAGTACTTTGTAAACTGTTTTCAACACACATTTCTATAGCAGCAGTTTGATGTACACACAACATACAGTTCTAATACATTTGTAACACAAGCATATGAATCATGTTGATATTCACAAATGACATATAATTATTTACAAAATTCCAGATAGCTGGGCTGGCAGCATCTCCTTTTGTAACAGGGACAACTGTCTGACTACCAGAAAAATAGCTGGCGGTAATACACATATCTTCTACAGCAGACAGAACAGGAGGAATGGGTGTAGGTATGGAAAATCCTTCTATGACAAATCATACCATTTTCTGAGGGACTGAGAAACCTTAGTGTTCTCCCACTGAAAACACTGGCACATTTTATCAATAGTCTTAGAGAAAGAGGAACCCCCCCACAGGGAGACTCAAACTGAACTCTTCCCAGAGTCTGAATCAGAAATCTTTGGAAAACCCTGTATCTATCCCTGCTTTTTCATGCTCAGACTCAGAATCTTGAATCTCTTCAGGAAAAGAGATATTCCTCTTTCTTTTATCAGAAACTACTTTACAAGAAGGATCAAGAGCCTGAATTATACCCTAAGCAAGGTCCAGTAAACTACTCCTATCCAAAAACGTTTGATGAAGAGTAGATACATGCTTAGTTTTTGTTTCTTTTTGAGAAGGAAAACGGGACCAGGAGTGCTATTAATGTGAGCAGCAGCTTCCCCAGGGATGGGCAGGGCATTCCCACCCAGCAGGGAAATCTTCACTGTTCCTCTCCCCCACTACTGACAAGAGGAGTTCTCCCTTGCCCACTGAGGGGATCCCAAAAGCCACAGAGGTTGTGGCTAACCCCCAGGTCGATAGTGGCTGTATGTGCTACACCACAGGGGTCCAGGGTAAAAGATGAGTGGACTGAAGTACAACAAATGGACACAAGCTGAGTTACCCACCTGCGGCTGACGCAAACTGCTAACCTGCTGTGGTGGCCAAGGCTGTTTACTTCATTTTTTTTTTCTTTTGTGGCTGAAAAGAAGGACCAACTATCGGACCTGTAGACTGTTCCACTGTTAAGCAAAAATGGTGCCTCTCTTTCACAGGGATGACAAGCAGAAAATCCCAATAAACACTACCAGTCTAAAAAACACCTTAAAAAGCACTTTAAAACACTATGACTGCACCCCCACCAAAATAATTTTGACAAAGAAAAATGCTTTTGTTTACTTCACATGACATTTAAATTGACAGGAAAAATGAGTGTTCTGTTTAAAAGCACTTTACAGTCTCGTCACTGTCCACTAATACAACACTCCTAGCTTTACAATAACTTTCCGAAAAGAGATAAAACAGTGTCACAAATAAGACAATAGAAGGTCTTTTTATCCCCCAAAGTAAACTTATCTGCCCAGCAAATGAACAGCACAAGCCTAATAATGATCCTTGAAGCCTCACAGCAGCATACTCTTTGGTGGCAGTAAATATCTGGAGGGTTATGCACTCAAACTTGTCTTGATAGTTTGGGTGAGTGGAAGATGCCCTGAAGCTGTGGATGCAGGCCAGCTGTTATGCCCTTGGCAGGATATAACCCATATAGCCAAGGCGACTGCAGCAGTGATCAATATGATGAACGTCATTTTTGTATAACCCTACACCAAACTCCTAGGCCTGGGATGAGTTGTCCATTTTACCAAAGGGACTTGCTATGCATTTCCTTTGTGAGTGCATGCTCCTGTGCACTTGAAGGCCACCACCATGCAATGGCTGGTTAGGCAGAAACCCCACCTTAACCCAATGGATGTTATCTGCAATACCACCCCTCCTTAGACAGACTGTGGCAGTTTGTGTCCCTTCCCTCAGGATAGGTATGCCAATTCTCCCCTGCCAGCCCATCAAATGCACAAGCTGCAACTCTAATTCAGGTTGCCTGGGTCATAATCAGTGCCTCGGTTTGTATTGGGTTTGATGAACCTCTCTGTGTCAGTGGAGCTGGCCATGCAACTAAAATTCCAAGTCAAAAGCTAACCAGTGACAGCTGTAGTGATTCATGTAATATGCTCTGCAAGTTTGTTTTCAGTTGTAATGAATAGCAAATTAGTTTGAGACAAAGGTTGTGTAGCTCATTTCCAGTGTGTGGTTGTAACACTCTTGACTACTGTCAGACTAAATTGTACACTCCACCCCACAAATATCATAACAGGATGTTAAGACCAGATGAATGAATGCTGGAATCTTTATCTGAAGTTTAAACAGAAAAAAGTATGTTTGTTAATGAACAGCTAAAACAATGATTTATGTGCAATTGCTGCACTACACCAGCTATAACATTTCAGAAGGTACAGCCATATGACATGACCATTCAGGTAAGAGATGAAATCTAGAAAATTTTAGTAACAGGTTTCAATGCTAAATGAGACTCGTAACAGATGGGCATAATAAACTGCAGATTAGCCAGTCAGCACTGGCAAATTATTTACTCCTTACTCCCCTAAGAATATGCAAATCAGCAACAGACTAGACAATCAGAATTTTGTCTGTTTTTGTGCTATGCAAATAATAAAATGCATGCCAGGGAATCTATGACATAATTTGAAGTCTGCTCAAGTCAAATAGGAGAGCACAAACTCAAACCCAGAGCTGAGAGAAAACAAAAACCGAAAGAGATGAAATCTTGAGTGTAAACTGACATACAAAAAGATATTTATAAAAAACTCAGTTACAAGTTAAAAAAGGCAGATTAGACAAATTATACTGATAAAACACTTTTAATACAGTTAGATGAAAAGAAAGCAGAGTTGTGCAAGTAAACTTACTGTAACAGCAGCTAGATGAATGATCAATGCTGCAGTAACCTAAGCTATAAAAGTTATATCTAGCATAGGATACAACAACCAATCTGCTTTGAGACACCTTCCACACATCCAAACCACTGGCCAACTGGAGATGAGCAGACAAAGTCAGGTTTAGGTTTGGGCACTAAGCCCTTCACAGCTTTCATGCCAACAGAAGGAGAGAAACTAAAGCCCACAAAAAACAATAGTAGAAAAAAATACATGCACACACCCTGGCAAAAAAAAAAAAAATAATAATAATAAGGGGAAGGAGGGAGGGAGGGGCTATCGCAGCAGTGGTTATTTAAACATCTACTGTTACTGTAAGTCTACTTAAACAACTCTTCTATGCGCATCATTATGATCACTGTTGCAGTAGCCTAAGCTGCAGAGGTAGATTTCCCATAGCTTAAAAGAATAAAGGGGATGAAGGAGAATGGTCCAGGAGCCCCTGGAGAATAGTCCTAGCAAACTCTGTCACAGGCCTGGAGAAGGAACCTAGTTTGTTGTACTTTGTAAATGTATGCCCACAGTGCCAAGTTGCTAGAATACTTCTAGAATCCAACCTTTTCCAAAATGCCACTGAGGAAGCCAAGGCCCTAGCAGACTGAGCCTTGACCCTCCCTGGAGTAGTTTTGTTGTGGCGGAACAACAAAAGGTAATTGCCTGAGAGAAATATTTGGAAATTGTCACAGGTTGTCTTTTTTTCTTACCTTTACAATACATGAACTGATCAGAAGTTCTGAAAGATTTTGTTCCGTTAAGATAGTACTGGAGTTGTATGTGGACATCCAAGGTATGACGTGTATCCTTTCTCAGTCATTTTTAGGTTTTGGAAAGAAGACAGGAAGATGGCTAAATTTGTTTAATGTAAATGTATATACCACTTCAGACGTAAAAGGAGGATTTGCTCTCTAAGACAGTCTATCGTTGGGGAAACAGAGTCTATCAACCTTAAGAGCCTGCAACTTAGACATTTTTCTTGCAGAGGTCACAGCAATGAGTTAAGACTGTTTTCCATGTTAAGAACCGCAAGTCAACCTGATGAGCTGGTTTAAATGCAGCAAACAGCTTTTCTAACACAAAATTAAGATCTCAAGGAGGAGCCCCTGGTTTTCTGAGAGGCTTTTTTATGCAGAAACCCTTTCAAAACCATTTTGACACAAGAACTGCACTGAAAGAGGGGGAATTCATAGGCAGACATGCTGAAATGGCTGACAAATTTACATTGACAAAGGAGCAAGACAAGCCGTACACACAAATACTGTAAAAAAACAGAAAAACACTTAGCCATTGAAAGGGTGCTAGTTCTTTTGATGGCACCAACTAAAAAAAACTTTTTTTCATTTGCTAATATATGGTTTTCTAGTGCAGGCTTTCTTGCCTCCATATCTGTACCTTAAAGGTATAAAAAATCCTATTAACCAGGCAGTTAACTCCAGCTGTTTTGAGTCAGGATGTATCAAACACTTCTGATCTTGTATGAGTAAATCCAGTCTGTGAAGACGTTTGTGGTAATTGACACTGGCCATTTGTAAATAAAGGGAGTCACCACAATGAACTATTATGAATCCTTCTGAATCTTCACAAGTACCCTGGAAGCTAATGTAAAGGCATATAGAAACATTTTTGTTTAATGAAAGAAAAAGAAAAGGCATCTGTCTTCAGGACCTTCTTGCATGGGGTTCTACAACAGAATTTTGCCAGTTGATTGTTGAGAGAGGAGATAGACAGACTTGGGCCCTTCCCAGCACGTGGTTCAAATTTTGGAAGTCTCCTGATTCACTTTCCATTTGTGAGGGTCTGAGCTGGTCATATTAGCTTATCTGCCACACAATTTTGCTCTGACAAGATGCAAGACACCTGTAGAGTGAGAGTCTGCTGCAAAGCTATATCCCATACTAACATGGAGAGTCTGCACAGGAGGTAAGATCCGATTCCCCTTGCTGGTTTATGTATCACACCAGTGTGGTCTTGTCTGAAAACACTTCAAGAGGTCCCAAGAATGACAGATAATTTAGAGAGACGGCAGGATTAATAAGAGCTAGCATCTCTTTTATGTTTGTTTTTTTGTGGACTGTCACTTTTGTTCCATAGACCCTGTACTTTTATGCTCATTGATATTGTTCCTCAAAGTCTGAGGCATCTGCTGTGACTTTTGGAGGAGGAAGGGAGAATGGGAGACCTGGATTCTGAGAAATTCAATGTCTCTACCATATTATCTTTTTTTTTTTTTTTTTTAATATACAAATCCCAAGACTGGAAATTTGAAAAGTCAGAAGGTACTGGAACCATACAAATTTCAGATACCATTTTATCTTTCTCGTGGAATTTAGCAAGAGGTATCAGGAGAGTCATAGATGCCACAAGGCCCAGAATACTGAGGAATTCCCTCTCTACGATGGAAGTCTGAGTGAAAAACCCTACTAATAAAAAAATATATCTACATATACTGCGGTGGTGGTGCTGCGGTAGCGTTCGCCTCACAGTTAGACATTGCCCGTTCAATTCTCAGTTAGAGCGTCTTCTGTGTGGCGACATGCGTGAATGGGCATTCCTTCGTTGAAGATTGTGCGTTAGGCCCGGCAAGCCAGCACGTCAAAATCTACTGCCAATTATTAGCGGACCGGAGTTCCGCTGTGGAGACCCCTAACCGGGAAAAGCCAAAAGAAACAAACTTACTTAGAATGCTTTTTATTGAAAGTGGCTTTGTGGCTCTGTCTCTCTGTGATTCCTGCTACTTCTTCTAGTACATTACTACAATCAGCAAAATGAACCTCAGATGCTTTTCTGAAATAAGCTTGTCTGTGTTTCTTTTGCAAAGTGTTCACTCTTCTTTTCCTTCTTCCTTATTTTATTTATTTTTTTTACTTTTTAGTGATACTCCAACATCTTTTTAAAAAAATATTTTTTTATTTATATTCATGTGGAAGAAAAACTCTCTGTACTGAGCTGTCCAGCAGGAACCCCAGAAACACTACCCTGCCAAGAGCAGCCAGTAAAGGCTTCGGAATGTTCTCTTGGTTAAGGGATCCCCTACAGAGGCAGAGATTCCAAGAAAGAGATTCCTGACACTGTGAGAAAGACTCTGCAGAGACATGTGGACATGCTGCAGTCTGCAGCGGGCTATCACAGGAGACACTCTTGGAGCAATATATAGCTTATTGAGTAAGGCAGAGAACTGATAATGTGATCCAGACTCACAAAACCTTAAGAAATGCCTGAAATCTAGATTAATAGGAATGTGATAATATGCATTTCTTAAAAATAAGTCACCAAGAAACTCAAATGAGGAAGACGGGGTAACAGGTTATGAAGTGAAAGTATTTTGAAATTAGGCACCATTACTAACTGGTTCAGGAAAGAAATATCCAAAACTGGTCTCCAAGAATAGTATTTATTTCTTTGGTACCAGACACATTCTTGAATAAAATCCTTCTCTTAAAAGGAGAAGGAATATATTTTATTACCCCCAGAGACAGCACATGTTGTACAAAAGGAACAGAGTAGACTTTGGTCTTGTAGATGAAATCCCCTGGAAAGGAGGGACAGCCTCCCACTACCATCTGTAGCTGAAACTAACCACATTCAGGACATTTTTCTGAAACAATCTGGTGTCAAAGACAGAAATAGAGTCAGACATTTTGGGAGGATTAAGGGACTGTCAGGGTTGAAGGGAGGACAAGGTCCCTCATATAGTCACTCAACTTATTTTACAGCTCTTTGTTCTACAGGGCTCTAGCTTTCTTTTTGGAACTTCCCTGTCACCACTTTTTAAACTTTGCTTACCAGCATTCCGCAGGCCTGTTTATTTTGCTTTTTGGTACAGCTTGACAAAAGACCACAGAAGCCCTTAAGAAAATTTATAAAAGGATGGATAAAAATCTGAGCAATTCCCTGAATCAAATTTCCCCTCTCCTCACACAGTTTTTGAGGAGTTCTTCAGAAGATCTAAAAACTAGATCCTCTGCCCAATGAAGAATTAAACATTTCATTTTTGACATCTACTGGGAGGTCATGAGAATCCAGCCAGTCAAACCTCATAACGGATTCAGTGGCAGCAGCCCTGGATGTACTATCCACAGAGACATGTACATAATTTAAGCAAAGAGCAGTAACTTGTGAAACAGAAGAAACCAAATTACACAAAGCAGATTTCTCCTCAAAAGAGTAAAACTGATACCAAAACTATTATCAGTCTGCTGTGGTGGCAAAGGCTGCTTAGCAATCTTCTTTTTGTGGCCGGAAGAAGGTCTAAACAAGGAACCAGTACATTGTTCCATGCTCAAGCAGAAAACAGTGCTCAATTCCCAGGGAAGCTTAGCAGTAGTAGTCAGTAAAACAGGAAAGCAGCAAAAAAGTAACTCACCTACCCAAGAATGAAGACATTAAAATGCATGTTATACATTTTTTCCAGCTCCCAAAAAAGTAAAATAAGTTTTCCATCAAAAAAAGTAGTTTTAGATAACTTTTTTAAAACAAAAGCAAAATAATGCACTCACATTTTAAAAGTACATAACTCAGCCACTGGGGATGCACAAGTCAATGCATTTCTTTGTGCTGGTCCCAAGCCCGGATAAATGGGAAGGGTTGCATCAGGACGGGCATCCAGCGTAAAACTTCATCAAATCATTCATGTGGACAGCAAAAAATATTTACATACCGGATTGGTCGAGGCCCGGATTAACAACAACTACCACCAGTACTGTTAGCCAACAGGGTGTTGGCAGAAATTGGGCTACTGTTGGCCGAAGGTGGAGAAGAGGGGGAAGACACGGCCGAAGGCAGGAAGAGAGGAGAAAGGCTAGGACTGTGGTAGTGAGGGTTGGAACTTTGAATGTTGCCAGTATGACTGGTAAAGGGAGAGAGCTAGCCGATATGATGGACAGAAGGAAGGTTGGTATATTGTGTATGCAAGAGACCAGATGGAAGGGGAGTAAGGCTAGGTGTATCGGAGGTGGATTCAAATTGTTTTATCATGGTGTGGATGGGAGGAGAAATGGCGTACGAGTTATCCTGAAGGAACAGTATGCTAAGTGTTTTGGAGGTGAAAAGAGTGTCGGATAAAGTAATGTTTATGAAGCTGGAAATTGATGGTGTAATGATGAATGTTATTAGTGCATATGCTCCACAAGTTGGGTGTGCGATGGATAATAGAGAAAAAGTTTGGAGCGAGTTGGATGAAGTGGTGATGACTGTACCCAAGGGTGAGAGAGTGGTGACTGGAGCAGATTTCAATGGGTATGCTGGTGAAGGGAACAGAGGGGATGAGGAAATGATGGGTAGGTATGGTATTAAGCAAAGGAATGCAGAAGGTCAGATGGTAGTGGATTTTGTGAAAAGGCTGGACATGGCTGTGGTGAATACATATTTTAACATGAGGGAGGAGCATACGATGACGTACAAGAGTGGAGGAAAATGCACACAGGTGGATTATATCTTATGTAGGAGGGCCAGTTTGAAGGAGATTGGAGACTGTAAAGTGGTGACCGGGGAAAGTGTAGTTAGGCAGCATAGGATGGTGGTTTGTAGGATGACACTGGTGATCAAGAAGAGGAGGAGGAGTGTCAGGGCAGCACCAAGGATCAAATGGTGGAAACTGAAAAAGGGTAATTGTGAGGTGGAGTTCAGGGAAGAGTTAACACAGGCACTGGGTGGCAGTGAGGAGTTACCAAATAGCTGGGTAACTACAGCAGTGCTAGTAAGGGAGACTGCTAGAAAGGTGCTTGGTATGACATCTGGACAGAGAAAGGACGACAAGGAGACATGGTGGTGGAATGAGAAAGTACAGGAGAGTATACAGAGAACGAGGTTGGCAAGGAAAAAGTGGGATTGTCAGAGAGATGAAGAAGGTAGACAGGAGTATAAGGAGATGAGGTGCACGGGAGAGAGAGAGGTGGAGAAGGCTAAGGATAAGGCATATGAAGAGTTGTATGAAAGGTTGAACACTAAGGAGGGAGAAAAGGACCTGTACCAACTGGCTAGACAGAGGGACCAAGCTAGAAAGATGTGCAGGAGGTAAAGGTGATAGAAGATAATGAGGCAAACATACTCACAAGCAAGGAGTGTGTGTTGAGCAGATGGAAAGAGTACTTTGAGGGGTTGATGAATGGAAGATAATGAGAGGGAGAGAAGGTTGGATGATGTGGGGATAGTGAATCATGAAGTGAAATGGATTAGCAAGGAGGAAGTAATGATAGCTATGAAGAGGATGAAGAATGGAAAGGCTGTTGGTCCAGATGACATACCTGTGGAAGCATAGTTTAGGTGAAATAGCAGTGGGGTTTCTAACCAGATTGTTTAATGAAATCTTGGAAAGTGAGAGGATGCCTGAGAAGTGGAGAAAGTGTTTTGTTACCGATTTTTAAGAATAAGAGTGATGTGCAGAGCTCTAGTAACTACAGAGGGATTAAAATGATCAGTCACAGCATGAAGTTATGGGAAAGAGTAGTGGAAGTTAGGTTAAGAAGGGACGTGATGATTAGTGATTAGCAGTATGGTTTCATGCCAGGAAAGAGCACTACAGATGCGATGTTTGCTCTGAGAGTGTTGATGGAGAAGTACAGAGAAAGTCAGGAGGAGTTGCATTGTGTTTTTGTAGACTTAGAGAAAGCATATGACAGGGTGCCTAGAGAGGAGTTGTGGTATTGTATGAGGAAGTCAGGAGCGTCAGAGAAGTATGTAAGAGTGGTACAGGATATGTACGAGGGTAGTGTGACAGCGGTGAGGTCTGCGGTGGGAGTGACAGATGCGTTTAAGGTGGAGGTGAGATTACATGAAGGATCAGCTCTGAGCCCTTTCTTATTTGCAATGGTGATAGACAGGTTGACAGATTAGATCACTCCCCATGGACTATGATGTTTGCAGATGACATTGTGATCTGTAGTGAGAGTAGGGAACAAGTGGAGGAGACCCTGGAGAGATGGAGATATGCTCTAGAGAGAAGAGGAATGAAGGTCAGCAGGACTAAGACAGAATATGTGTGTGTGAATGAGAGGGAGGATAGAGGAATGGTGAGGATGCAAGGAGTAGAGGTGGCGAAGGTGGATGAGTTTAAATACTTGGGATCAATAGTTCAGAGTAATGGTGAGTGCGGAAGAGAGGTGAAGAAGAGAGTACAGGCAGGATGGAGTGGCTGGTGAAGAGTGTCAGGAGTGATTTGTGACAGACGAGTACCAGTAAGAGTGAAAGGGAAGGTCTACAAGAGGGTAGTGAGACCAGCTATGTTATATGGGTTGGAGACTGTGGCATTGACAAAATGGCAGGAGTTTGAGCTGGATGTGGCAGAGTTAAAGATGTTAAGATTTGCACTGGGTGTGACAAGGGTGGACAGGATTAGGAATAAGTATATTACAAGGTTAAGCCCAGGTTGGAAGGTTTGGAGACAAAGCCAGAGAGGCAAGATTACATTGGTTTGGACATGTGCGGAGAAGGGATGCTGAGTATATTGGGAAAAAGATGCTAAGGATGAAGCTACCAGGTAATAGGAAAAGAGAAAGGCCAAAGATAAGGTTTATGGATGTGGTGAGAGGACATGCAGGTGGTTGGGTGTGACAGAGCACAATATAGAGGGCAGGAAGAAATGGAAACAGATGATCTGCTGTGGCAACCTCTAACGGGAACAGCCGAAAGAAGATGATTTTAAAAGTATATACAAGTCATAAAACAGTCCATAAAAACACTTTCCCAGCTTAAAAGTATTTTTTTTTTTTACAGTAAAAGTAAGTTTTCTGAGAAAGTGGAAACTCCCCCCCCCCCCCCCCAGAAGGGAACTTATTTGCCCAGCAATGGAACAGGTGTAGCAAACTATAGATCCCCAAAGCCCACACAGCAGAACTCCTCTCAGCAGCAATTAAACTTTGAAGGGCTTAGTGCCCAATCCTGACAGTCAGCTCAGCTTAACGGCTTAAGGGTGTGGAATGTACAGTTCTGTACACTTACCATAAATGGGAAGAAAAAAAATGAAAAAAAACTTCCAGATCTCGCTGAAGGTGATGAAGACCAATAATAAAACAGTAAGTAGAAACTTCAGAGCACCACCACGGCAACAAAATTGTGCAAATTCCAGTGAGGCGACCAAATAGAGACCAAAATAAGTGTTTATTGGAAACTAAACACTTAACAACAAACTGTATTTAAAACAGAAACGATAAGCGCTTTCGGCTATTCAGCCTTCATCAGATCGTACATTTAATGAAGAAAACACCTCTTTAAAAATAAGTAGTCAACCAATCAAGTTGGTGGTGAAAAGTAAAAGACCAATGGTTGCATTTAAAACATTAAATGAAGTTAATATCCAATCAAATAGGCAGATTAAGTTCCATTCAATGCAAATAAAATTACAGGACAGTATAATGCTGTTCGATGAACATCAATATGTCTTGTCCAACTACAAAACCTACTAGTGTTCAACGTTAGCCAGTTAATGTGTGTAAAACATATACCTGATTGTAAGCATATAATAAAATTGCTTGCATCTCCAGTTAAAAATAAATAGGCGCTGTATACTGAGTCGCCTGTAGCAAAAACATTAAAGTCTCCTGTACCTAATAGTCAGCCTATGATATTACAGCTTTTGGCTGGAGCACCAATAAAAATAGACTCAGCTCTTCTAAATGAGGACGTCTTCGGCACTCAATTGTCGTCCCATTACTCAGCCAGAGGTAATAACAAATTTAAAAGATATATAAAGAACTCCTTATAAACAACAATCAGATAGACAAGTTAAGTTCAATTCAATGCAAATAAAATCATAAGACAATATAATGGTGTTCGGTCAAATTACAAAACCAGCTAGTATTCAGCGTTAACCAGTTGACAATAAGTGCATAGCATATAACTGATAATGGGCATATGAAGGCATTGCTTAAATCTCACCAAAAGTCACGAACTATAAATATACGCTGTGCACTAAAACACCTAAACAAAAGCATAGAATCTCCTAATAATCAGCCTATAATATTAAGGCTTTTGGCTGAACAACCAAGCAAAGGTAGATTCAGCTATTCCGAATGAGGATGCCCTTGACACTCAATTGACAACCCATTATTCAGCCAAAAATAATAACAAATGTGAGACCTCCTTGTAAACATCATTCATAAAGGACAATATTTCTTCAGCTAATTGCATTATTTCGCCAATAAAAACAATATTTATTAGTCAACCTAAATATAAATCGAAATGCAAAAAACAGATCCACGTAGAGCAAATGCTCCCAGCAAGCAGCTATAAATGACAATACCAGTAATAAAAATCACTAGGAGCAAAGCAGAGGAAGGTTGAGTCAGTTCTGTCCAAACTTGCATAAATTCAAGAAATGAGGAAACGATTCAATCTCAGTCCACAGAATCCAATAAAAAATATATATATTTATTACGTGCACATACAGTAGTTGGTTAGCGCTTTCGCTTACAGCTTCATCAGACCAACTATGACTCTCACAAAGATGTTTAAATACAACTAATGGCGGGAAACAATCACAAGCATTTAAAGACATATTCAAATATATACTATTGAGACTTATTGGAAGAGTATATATTGTAAAATGTTACTAATCATCATATGGTTCAGACGCACATCTCATGAAACAATAAATGTAGTGTCGTGTGACATAAATGCATTAGGACATTAAAACCTTAATAACTAAATAAAAGACATCAAGGGCTTGTACAAAATTGCCCTATAATTAAATGTAACAAGACAGTAAAACAGTTGTTAAAACCTAACATACTATTAAAACAGAACATAAAGCAAATACCTATATAGAGCCATAAGTAGGAATCAGATCTCTCATCATCAGCTAACATAATATTAACCATATTGAAACCAAATATAAGTATATGTCCCTGCACTACAAAAGTAAATGCATAAACATTTGTCCTATAACTAGACACAAAAAATTTTTTTTATATCTCCATAGACTGGGTTCCCGGTTAAATTAACCTAACTGTGGCCTCTATAACTCAATACCACAACAAAAATCTATATAAAAAATATATATAAAAAATATATATAAAAATAGTAAATAACAATTATATATACAATAACAAAAAACATACGAGGGACTTTAACAATCATACTTTTAGTCTCCTCATTTTTAGAAATGGTTTTATCGGTACCTTACCATTCAAACCAGGTGAAACATCAGCCCTAAACTTAATAATCCAACTACTTTCTTTGGACTCAGTCAAGTTACAAACATCACCACCTCTCTGTGTATCATATAACTTCTCTAATATCCTGAACTTGAAGGTGTGTGTCAAATCTGTCTCTACAACATGCTTGGCCAATGCATTACGCAAACATCTTTTCCTGATGTGATAAACGTGTTCCCGCATTCTGTCCCTAAGGCACCTATTGGTTTTCCCAACATAGAATGCGGGACACGTAACACAAGTGGCCAAGTACACCACGTTGGTTGACATACAATCACCTCCGGTTCTCATTCTAAAGTCACCATACCCATTGGGGTGGACAAAAGTCGCACTGGGTTCAATGTAGGAACAGAAACTACAATGGCCACATGGAGATGTATGGTGGCTCTTGTTTTGACCTACATTTCTTGAAGGCTTAGGATAACATAACATCTTTTTAAGGCTCATCTTATTCCTATATATGAACTTAGGTCTCTCACCAACTATTCGTTCCACCTCAGGATCAAAAGATAGGACGTGCCAATGTGCACTAATAATATCCTTGATGGGCCCTACATCCTTGGTGTAAAAGATCGAACATGCAGCACTATTCAGATTGTCCTTACCAATAATGTTGACATCTATATCACATCCAGACCTATCTGAAAAGTATGGGGCCGCTCTACCATCTCTGAGACCTTCAACATCAGTGAACCCCAGTGTCAAATCACTTTCTGTATACCCATGTTGTCTGAATCTATCAGATAGGTCCTCAACCTCATGTTTAAAACTTGAATCACTTGGGGTATACCTAGAGGCTCGTATAGCCTGGCCTCGCACTACTATGTTCTTATAAATGAAACCAGGGTGCATACTGGTTCGGTGGAGTAAAGTATTCCTATGACAAGATTTCCTGAATAAACCTGTGTTAATAATGCCACCCTCTAATTTCTCTACATACACATCTAAAAATGAAATCCTACTCATGGACGACTCCATAGTAAATGTCAAAAAGTTTGTAGTCTCATTCAACTCCCTGACAAATCTATCTAACTGCGGGATAGATCCGTTCCAAAGAAAAAATAAATCATCTACAAACCGCCGATAAAAACAGACATGTCTACTGTATAAACAATTTCGAAACATTTCCCTGACCTCCCATTCGGCTATAACTAGGTTGGCGTAGCTATTGGCACAAGAAGTGCCCATAGCTACGCCATCCCTCTGGAGAAACAGTTTATCAATAATACAGAAAACATTGGACTCCAACACCACCTCCAGGAACGTCATATATAAATCAATGTCATTTGGAGTGTAATCAGACACCCTCCTCAAATGGTTGTTCACCATCTCTATCCCTATCTCATTGGGTATCATTGTAAATAGTGACTGGATGTCCATTGTCACTAATATATAATCAACCTCTATTGTATTTGAGCCTAAAAAACCATACAAATCAAGAAGAAACTGTTTGGTGTCTCGTAAAATATATTGGTTCTGATCTACTATAGGTCTAAGCTTACTCTCTAAATAAATTGAGAACGGCTCCGTAGACCAACCCCTCCCTGCCACAATCTGTCTCAATGGTGGGTGTACAGGGTTCTTGTGGATCTTAGGGAGCCCCTGAATGACCGGAATCAATGGGTGAACAACCTGTAAGAATTCAAATAATTTATTATCAATGACCTCACTCTGGAGCAGGTCCAATAACAAAGTCTGTATACCCTCACTGATGTTACATACACGGTCTAAAGTAACCGGAATATAAAACTTCACATCATTCAGCATGTCTAACATATCAGTATTGTATCTATTTATGTCATAGACCACCATGCCACCTCCCTTATCTGCAGGTCTAACTATAATGCTAGGGTTGTTACAAAGATCACGCAATGCATTCCTTTGATCAAAGTTCAAATTATGTATTCTCCTATTAACCTTAGCTCTACCAGACTTATAATACATTCTATACATGTCATCCTCAACTAGCTTACTATAAGCCGCTAGGAGTGGTGGAACAGGAGGGGTGTATGTACTAGGTCTCCTGATACATCTCTCATAGCTAGCACCTTTAAACTCCAATCTCAGAGACAAATTGCGTACAAAAAGTTTAAAATCTCTCAAGGTGTCCTCTAGGATACTATAACTTGTGGGTATAAAAGATAGGCCTCTCCTGAGGACCTCTAACTCATGATAAGTCAAGTCAACCGAAGATAAATTAAACACTAATTCTTGTTCCTCTGCCCCCACATTTTCTTGATGTTCATCGTTTGAGGGCGGTCCGGGGAAAACTTCCTCTTCTGCCGCCCTCTGCTCATCGAGCGTCTCCTCCCCTCTCTTGGTGGTGTTATTGGAAAAGGGTGTTTAAAATCAAACACCATATCTACAGGAACATTCATAGTGTTAGTCAGGGTAGTGACTACAGTCTCTGAACTGACTGGAGCCACCGTTTTCTTTCTAACCACAGGACCATCAATGGATGCAATAACATTACTATTCACCACATTACTAGTAGCATCCACAGAATCAGTCGTCATAGCAATACACATATCTGTAGTTCCTAAAGACCTTCCTTCTGTCTGCACATCCCCTTTATCAGTTAAACATTCAGGACATTCATTAGATATAACCTGACTTAATTATAGGGCAATTTTGTACAAGCCCTTGATGTCTTTTATTTAGTTATTAAGGTTTTAATGTCCTAATGCATTTATGTCACAAGACACTACATTTATTGTTTCATGAGATGGGCGTCTGAACCATATGATGATTAGTAACATTTTACAATATATACTCTTCCAATAAGTCTCAATAGTATATATTGGAATATGTCTTTAAATGCTTGTGATTGTTTCCCGCCATTAGTTGTATTTAAACATCTTTGAGAGAGTCATAGTTGGTCTGATGAAGCTGTAAGCGAAAGCGCTAACCAACTACTGTATGTGCACGTAATAAATATATATTTTTTATTGGATTCTGTGGACTGAGATTGAATCGTTTCCTCATTTCTTGAATTTATGCAAGTTTGGACAGAACTGACTCAACCTTCCTCTGCTTTGCTCCTAGTGATTTTTATTACTGGTATAACCTAAATATAAAGAATTAAAGCCAAGTCTTATTAGAAGGCCAATCAGGAAATGGCTCATGACACCTAATTTGCATATCAGTTCTCAGGCAGAAGAGATGTAACATATAACAATAAAAAATATAACAATAAAAAAAAAAGGCGCAGATGATCTGAAAAATAGAACAATGCCAGCTTCCTCAAGCCGCACACCACAACTATCCAATCCAGTCTTCACCTTATCACTTAAAACTGGCCATCATTATCAGCCACCAAAAACAAGCAGAATTTACAAAAATCATCAGTATTGTAAATGCATGTTAGGAAAAACACTGCATATTTCTATGATGAGGATAAACATCATAGTAAGTGCAAAAATATATATATACAAAAATATAAGAAATATATATTATTCCATTTTTCCAAAAAACCTACAGCATGCAGTTCAATGACAGTTCACAGCCAATGGAGTAGAACTAAATTCAGTCCAATGAAGGAATTTCCCTAAGAAGGGTATACGCTACCAAAAGGTTGTGATAGGTGAAGAAAAGGGGATAGTAAAGAAAGTCAACCAATAGTGGTTCACAGGAAGCCCTGGCTGTAACCTTAATATTAAGAAAAAATTGGCTGTTCTCAGCCAGCAACATATTACATGGTGCAGTTCTTCAATACTAATACAATAGAGAAACACATAGGGATTGGAAATCAGTCAGGCACTACGTATTACTCAGATAAGAAATATATACAATCATGAATTCATCGCTGATGGAAACGCATAGTAATCGACGTTTGTTAAATAACCTACAGCGTTCAGTCAATGAGGTTAACAGCCAATAACGTGGATCAAGTCTAACAACTTTCATCAGACCAGTCCACAGAGAAAATCCCCAAAAAGTGCTAGTAAATAAACTCGCTTGGGTCTATAGATGGTTCAAAGTCAGACTTGGCTGCCATACACAAGCCCATCTTCCATAGGACGACCATGTAAAGATAGAGACATTGAATAAAAATCACTTATGGCTACAGAAGATCACTTTGGCATACAAGCGCTATGGAAATAAACGCCCCCAAAGGCTATACAGAATTACTCAAGAGGCAGAAAACATCAAATAACAGTATCCAGAAACAAACATATAGATAATAATACAGTTAAAAGAAACATTATAATATGTAGTGAAATGCCATAATAAACTACCATCATCATTTTGATGTTTACCATTTTTGTTGGGGGCTTCTATCTTGACTCTGAAGAATGCCCCGTTTTGATTGGTTTTCACAGTTTACACCTTAGTCAGATGCAAAATGAATGGACGGTACCTCTGTCCTAGCTCCTCCAAAAGGCTGCGAGTGATACTCGACTTGATTAAGGATGAAATAACTAAATTTATTATAAATAAAACTCTGCCATAACATTCAAATCAACAATAGTATATGCTGATACTGGTAAGCGCTTTCATCTGCGCAATGCAGACTTCATCACACCAGATGACACAATCACTACTCATACTTTTTTACGCCAACTTCTATACAACTGAAATAAAAGCATTTAACCCCTTACATGGTGCATTTCATGTTTAAAAAGGTTCCAAATGTTTAAAATGTCATCACACAAACTCACTAATCTACAATATAGTACATACTAAAAATACTGAATAAATTACATTATGAAAATACATTATAAAAATACATTATAAAAATAAAAATACTTAATTACATTTTTATAATAACTTAAAATTAATATTTCCCGTATCTTGATGATAAAATTAAAAAATTAAAACAAAACATAACTTTTATAGGCAAACAGTCACTACTACTCCAAAAACACACAGTCTGAGTAGTCCAACAAGATAATCAGTAAAAAGAGAAATGACTGGTGTAAGGGCTGATACTGTTACTATAAACTCGGAGTGTAACTGTTATAAATTCTTAATTTGTCTGTTGCACTTTATATGCAACGATACCTTTAAAAACTGTAAGTGGTGCGTAGATAGTCTCTTAGATATTTAGCACTAGAATATATTAATGTTATAAGCTCAACAGTACCTTATTTCTAAGTGAGCACACACAAGGCTGTATTCACATCTCCGTGGTAGTGTGTAGGTATGAGACTGATCCGCTCAGTCGGTATTCACCTCTCTAAGCGCTTCCACCAATGAACCTCGAAGTAGTAGTAATAACACAATCCAAAGCATACAGTTCCAACTCAGACAATTCCAACACAAATATTTCCAGTTATTAGTAGTAACACAATCCAAATCGAATAGTTCCAACACTCCTGTTCTTGTAGAATTCGTTCTATGAATGCACCACGCAAATATCTTAATGTAAGCAAAATATTTTATTGTAAAAAGCAGTCGACAAACAGTTACGGCTAGCGCTTTCACCTACTGGCTTCCTCAGGCCGTTAAATGAATGCTGGTAATGCAAACTATATATAACTTCAGGATTTCAAAATTCCTGATGTCACATCCTGTCCTATATTAAAATACATAGTAACTAATCTTATAACAGCGTTACATAGTATCGCATCTTCTATCATAAATTTTCATTAAATAAAACATTGCTTCTCCATCTAATATATCACTAATGATAGACTGTTGGTAATCTTATATATAATATAAGATACACATAATAAAATAGAATAGAAGTGTGCTTACTGATGTCACATCCTGTTATACTTTTCTTTAATGTATTGGTTTAGTTGCGATACTTAGTATCGCTACATCAAATATGCTTGCATTCAATAGTATATTAAAACATCATTTAGTGCAAATATAAATTAAAAAATTATTATTACTTAAAAATACATAAAGGACTATCATTTAAAACACTGTATAAAATAGCTGTCGAATATATATACATCATCTATAAGATGCATAACTTGAAACGCAATAATATATAGCATCTACTACGCATAATAAACTAATATTTTTATTTTGAATCTATTTAAAGTAGTTCCTAACCATTATATGGCCTCTTATTCCCATCAAACTTCATTTAAATATACCATTTGTATATAGAACTGCTCAACTAGTGGCGTAAAAAAATCTTTAAAATGCGAGTAGTCTGTGCCATAAATAGTCACTAAATTATGTAGATCCTATTATAATCGTGCGCTTTATCTTGCACATGACTCGCTATATAATGTACATAAGTGTATAAAATTGTAATGCGTATGTTCACATAATATTTTGGTGTATAATAATTGTTTTTGGGTCTATCCCTGAACTTTATATGACTTTAACCAGTACTTATGTTGGTACGCTACTTTCCAAAACTTTACATATACATAAAAATCATGTATAAAATATGAAAAAAATATATGAAAAAAATATGTATATATTCAGGCGCTAACCTAATATAGCTTCTTATTGGTGCTCGTTCGAATTCACAAATCTTCTATGCCTATAGTATGGTAAACACATGTACCTGATGGACTAAGGACAAATACAACGAAGCGCTTAATTTATATTTGTCTTACTAAAATTGTGTGTTAAATTACGCATGTGGTTCACTCAATAGCAGTTATGAACAGACCATGCCATTACATATTGAATACTATTAGATAGTAAAATGTGTACTTTGATGTGGTAAAAGGCACTGATAGAATCCTATGTATAGATTTCAGGCTAATTAAAGATCCTACTAGTTCAGATATATCTTTACTTGAATCAGCTCGTCACTTTACGATGAAATCTATAGAATTATGTATTCAATCATTAATAATAGGAGGAAGATAGTATGAATTTTTTATTTATCATTAGGATAATCATTATTTGTTATCCTGATAGAATATATTACTCAATACCTCTGTATTATATTACATGGGCTTTCATAATCACGAAATATATATTATGTTATATTATATTCATAGATTAAACATTAATTAAAATTAAGGCTAAAATTAGTATTGAATATTCTGTAATATATTATTTTGTTATAATCAGAATATTTTTTATTAATATGTATAATTAATTGTTTCCTTACTAACTATAAAGACAATAAATAATCTTATTGCAAAAAAGTATTGTTAATATTATCAAAAACTCACTAACATCAGTATTTACGTATGGCAATTCAATTTTTTGCATTCTAAATAAATCAAATTAAATAACTTCTTAATAAAATTTATTTATCAAATTCATGATATATATTTTATATAATTAATTATTTTAATGTCATTTAAAAATCTTTTTATTAAAATTATTTATAAATGCCTGTATTATAATTGTTGGTATATATAGATTCTTCATAATATATATCTCTCTATCCATATATATGGGGAACATATACAAGTGAATATAAAATATAAATTTTCTTAAATATTTATATGCATGTTCCCATCATACACATATGTGTATTTTACTGTCCATCTTTATTACTAATCATTCACTTGGACTTTATACTTAATTTTCTGGCCTTTAATACAGGTTTAATTGGAATTCTATCGTTAAGACCTGGTTTCTGGTCGGCTCTTAAGCGAATAATCCAATTCATTTCTAATTCTTCTGTTTTGTTGGAAATATCTCCTCTCCTAATATTAGTGAAATTATTCTGTAACACCTTAAATCTAAATGCATGTTCGACAGAAGTATTAATAACATGTTTAGATAGGGCACTGGTTGTAGAGCATATTTTAATATTATAAAGGTGTTCCCTGATATGATCTTTCAACCGATCAGTTTCGCCTATGTAAAAGGCAGGACAAGCTATACATAGGGCAATGTATACTATATGCTTAGTATCACATGTGGCCTTCGCTGTTAACTTATATTCCTGCAATGTGATTGGATGTGTGAATGTTGCCTTCGTATCAATATATTTGCAATGATTACATCTCATACACAGTATAGTAGCTTGCTTTTCTATTTTGTTTATTGGTTTGCCTAGTATCCTATTAGATCCACACAAATTCCTATATAAATTAGGTTTATTCCTGTAGGTGTACATGGGTGTTTCCCCAACTATTTCATGTATTTCGGGGTTAACTGTTAAAATCCCCCAATGTTTCTCATATATTTGTCTGATACGAGTAATATCCTGTGTATAGTGAAGAACTACCTTGGTCTGGTTATTATTCTCATTATTAGTGTTATCTGAATGTTCCAGACCTTCCCTATAGTAGTTAGAGAAATATGGGAATGCTCTACCTTGTCTCATGTGGCATACATTATCTATTTCTGTTCTTATTTCTTGTTCGCCATAGGACCTTGCTATAAACTGTTGTTTCAACTTTTCAATTTCAGTGTTATATCCATCTTTAGTAGAATTTAATCTTGATGTTCTCATTGCTTGGCCCCTTATGACGTTTTTAAAAACAAAACCAGGGTGCATGCTTTCTCTGTGCAATAATGTGTTCCTATAGCAACTCTTCCTATATATGCCTGTGTTTAGCATTCCATTAGTTAATTTCTCCACATACACATCCAGGAAACTAATTTTATATTGTGATGTTTCTATGGTAAATTTTAAATAATCCGTGTGCTCATTAATCTCATCTAAGAAAATACCAAGGTTCTTTTTATCAGATGTCCACACAAAAAAAAGGTCATCCACAAATCTATTGTATAATCTCACATATCTCTTGAACATTTCCATTTCAAACAGGAATTGCTTTTCCCAGTCAGCCATTACAAGGTTGGCGTAGCTATTGGCACAAGAAGTGCCCATAGCTACGCCATCCCTCTGCATGTATACTTCATCTTTGAATACAAATATATTATTACTTAAGACTATCTGAATTAAATCACATAACACTTCTATTTGTGCATCTGTATAATGTGAGTCAGATTTTAATCTCCTATAAATACATTTAATACCTTGTTCGTTAGGTATAGATGTAAAGAGAGATTGTACGTCTAATGTGACAAGCCATACTCCATCATCTAGAGTTACATCAGTAGTCTGTTCGTATAATTTCATCAAAAACTGTTTAGTATCACGTAAAATGTGTGGGTACTTTTCTACTATTGGTCTCAGTTTAGTTTCCAAGTATAGTGATATTGGCTCTGTTACCCAGCCTCTACCAGCAACAATTGGCCTCATGGGTGGTTTCTGGGAGTGCTTATGAATTTTAGGTACTCCCTGTATGCATGGTAGGGTAGGGTTTTCAGTTATACAAAATTTATAAATTTCATCATTAATTCTATTCTCATAATATAATACGTGTATACTATTTATAACTCGTTCAATTATTTTATCCACTGTTTTCATTGTAATCTGGCTATAGTATTTATTATCGCTCAGCATCTGTCTCATGCTAGTTACATATGCTTCCATGTCCATAACAACTATGGGCCCACCTTTGTCAGCAGGTCTGAGCATGATATTTGGATCATTCTCTAATTTCTTTAATGCTATGCATTGTCTAGAAGTCAAGTTCCCATACCATTTTCTATTGGAATTCTTTCTTTCATGTGCATATTATTCCTCTTCAACTAATTTAGTAAAGGCATCTATAAGTGGATGTAAATTAGGTACAAATGTGCTGGGTTTTTTTAAATCATACTTAGATTGTTTATTCATTCCGTAATCTACTTTTAATTGTACGTTCCTAGTAAATAGTTTTAAATCGGTAATTGTTTGAGTTATATCACTTTTAGTTGAAGGAATAAAACTGAGTCATTTTTCTAATACTTTTGCTTCATCTACTGTCAATTCTCTATTAGATATATTCCATATAATGGAATTTATGTCCCTTGCCACATTTTCTTTATTGTAGGTCCCACATGCTCCTGTTCCTGTATTTTCCTTTTCTGCCTTCCTCTGCTCATAGAGCGATCCCTTCCTTGAGTCCATTGTTGTGCTATGGGGAAAGGGACTATATCATTACTACTATCTATATTTCTGTTACTTCCTGTTCTCATTTTCCTAGCATCTTTCTGCCTACATCCATTTAGTATTCGAATCTCAGTGACATCCTTTATAACCTCTTGTGTTAGAATTTCTTTATTACTATTGGTATCTACCTCTGGGATTAATTCCCTGTCCATATTTTCATGATGAACTTGTGCTACTGTAGTCACAGTTTTATTGATAATGGGATGTTTATTGCCTACATTACTGGTACTACTAGCTTTACTGGTATCAATATCACTCCCATTTATTATTATATTCTTGTTGTTATTATTTCTCATATCCCTAATATTATACATGTTCTTCTTATTGTTATCATTGGTTGGATTATTAAATCTCCTAGGCCAGGTGAAAACGTGTCCATTTGTAAAATCCTGTAAATCCCGCTTGATTTTTCCTTGTTTCTGTTCTACTAATTTTTTCTCAGAGAAAGACATCATCCAATAACTTTTCTAACATTTTATCTACAGTAACTTCTGGATACAATTCATATAAATGTTTCTGTTGTTGTCTAATAGTCTCTTGCATCTCAAGTTCCTGTGGTGAAAAAAAGTCATTAAGAAGTTCCATGTATCGGATACTTGTGTCTATATTAATCTGTTGCCACTTATATAGCAATTCTGGATATGTAGTGCCTGTGGTAGGCATTTTCAAGATTCGTAACCCCCTAGGTATAATTTTTCGTTTGATACAGACTTCAAAATGTTGTCTTTGTAATTGGAGTCTCTTCATCCGCATAAAGTTGGTCTCCATCTCGCCCAGTAGATTAGATAATCCCAAATAGTCAGTCTTCGTGGCGTCCTCCGATGTTCCTATCTCAATTTCGTATGCCATAAGTGGATTCATTTCGTTAGTAACAGCTTGCTCAAACCTAGTTGTCCCTCTTATTAATTTCAGGTTTGTAAGGAAGTTCAATATTTTCAGGGGGTGTATCAGCCATATTGGAGCAGTGGTTGAAAGTAACAGGTATAAAAATATGTAGGCAAACACTCACTACTACTCCAAAAACACAGTCTGAGTAGTCCAACAAGATAATCAGTAAAAAGAGAAATGACTGGTGTAAGGGCTGATACTGTTACTATAAACTCGGAGTGTAACTGTTATAAATTCTTAATTTGTCTGTTGCACTTTATATGCAACGATACCTTTAAAAACTGTAAGTGGTGCGTAGATAGTCTCTTAGATATTTAGCACTAGAATATATTAATGTTATAAGCTCAACAGTACCTTATTTCTAAGTGAGCACACACAAGGCTGTATTCACATCTCCGTGGTAGTGTGTAGGTATGAGACTGATCCGCTCAGTCGGTATTTACCTCTCTAAGCGTTTCCACCAATGAACCTCTCGAAGTAGTAGTAATAACACAATCCAAAGCATACAGTTCCAACTCAGACAATTCCAACACAAATATTTCCAGTTATTAGTAGTAATACAATCCAAATCGAATAGTTCCAACACTCCTGTTCTTGTAGAATTCGTTCTACGAATGCACCACGCAAATATCTTAATGTAAGCAAAATATTTTATTGTAAAAAGCAGTCGACAAACAGTTACGGCTAGCGCTTTCACCTACTGGCTTCCTCAGGCCGTTAAATGAATGCTGGTAATGCAAACTATATATAACTTCAGGATTTCAAAA
Source organism: Protopterus annectens (assembly GCF_019279795.1). NCBI lineage: Eukaryota > Metazoa > Chordata > Ceratodontiformes > Protopteridae > Protopterus > Protopterus annectens. Next base: position 922,714,889 of record NC_056743.1, on the reverse strand, counting down.
TTCCTGATGTCACATCCTGTCCTATATTAAAATACATAGTAACTAATCTTATAACAGCGTTACATAGTATCGCATCTTCTATCATAAATTTTCATTAAATAAAACATTGCTTCTCCATCTAATATATGACTAATGATAGACTGTTGGTAATCTTATATATAATATAAGATACACATAATAAAATAGAATAGAAGTGTGCTTACTGATGTCACATCCTGTTATACTTTTCTTTAATGTATTGGTTTAGTTGCGATACTTAGTATCGCTACATCAAATATGCTTGCATTCAATAGTATATTAAAACATCATTTAGTGCAAATATAAATTAAAAAATTGTTATTACTTAAAAATACATAAAGGACTATCATTTAAAACACTGTATAAAATAGCTGTCGAATATATATACATCATCTATAAGATGCATAACTTGAAACGCAATAATATATAGCATCTATCTACTACGCATAATAAACTGTTATTTTTATTTTGAATCTATTTAAAGTAGTTCCTAACCATTATATGGCCTCTTATTCCCATCAAACTTCATTTAAATATACCATTTGTATATAGAACTGCTCAACTAGTGGCGTAAAAAATCTTTAAAATGCGAGTAGTCTGTGCTATAAATAGTCAATAAATTATGTAGATCCTATTATAATCGTGCGCTTTATCTTGCACATGACTCGCTATATAATGTACATAAGTGTATAAAATTGTAATGCATATGTTCACATAATATTTTGGTGTATAATAATTGTTTTTGGGTCTATCCCTGAACTTTATATGACTTTAACCAGTACTTATGTTGGTACGCTACTTTCCAAAACTTACACTAAACTAAGTGTACACTTACCATAAATGGGAAGAAAAAAAATGAAGAAAAAAACTTCCAGACCTCGCTGAAGGTGATGAAGACCAATAATAAAACAGCAAGTAGAAACTTCAGAGCACCACCACGGCAACAAAATTGTGCAAATTCCAGTGAGGCGACCAAATAGAGACCAAAATAAGTGTTTATTGGAAACTAAACACTTAACAACAAACTGTATTTAAAACAGAAACGATAAGCGCTTTTGGCTATTCAGCCTTCATCAGATCGTACATTTAATGAAGAAAACACCTATTTAAAAAGTAGTCAACCAATCAAGTTGGTGGTGAAAAGTAAAAGACCAATGGTTGCATTTAAAACATTAAATGAAGTTAATATCCAATCAAATAGGCAGATTAAGTTCCATTCAATGCAAATAAAATTACAGGACAGTATAATGCTGTTTGATGAACATCAATATGTCTTGTCCAACTACAAAACCTACTAGTGTTCAACGTTAGCCAGTTAATGTGTGTAAAACATATACCTGATTGTAAGCATATAATAAAATTGCTTGCATTTCCAGTTAAAAATAAATAGGCGCTGTATACTGAGTCGCCTGTAGCAAAAACATTAAAGTCTCCTGTACCTAATAGTCAGCCTATGATATTACAGCTTTTGGCTGGAGCACCAATAAAAATAGACTCAGCTCTTCTAAATGAGGACGTCTTCGGCACTCAATTGTCATCCCATTACTCAGCCAGAGGTAATAACAAATTTAAAAGGTATATATATAGACCTGAGGAAGCTAGTTATAGCGAAAGCGCTTGTCTGAAATTGTTGTGGTACCAATAAAGAAGTCATCTGTTCACTATTGCATCGAAGAGTTATCTTTTTACCATTGCATCGAAGTGCTGTCTTTGGAAATTGGATATTACACAGAAGTTAACTGCTTGCTTCGCTCTAAGCCAGCTCTTCATTTTTAGTTTTTTACTTCATATATAAAGAACTCCTTATAAACAACAATCAGATAGACAAGTTGAGTTCAATTCAATGCAAATAAAATCATAAGACAATATAATGGTGCTCGGTCAAATTACAAAACCAGCTAGTATTCAGCGTTAACCAGTTGACAATAAGTGCATAGCATATAACTGATCATGGGCATATGAAGGCATTGCTTAAATCTCACCAAAAGTCACGAACTATAAATATACGCTGTGCACTAAAACACCTAAACAAAAGCATAGAATCTCCTAATAATCAGCCTATAATATTAAGGCTTTTGGCTGAACCACCAATCAAAGGTAGATTCAGCTATTCCGAATGAGGATGCCCTTGACACTCGATTGACAACCCATTATTCAGCCAAAAATAATAACAAATGTGAGACCTCCTTGTAAACATCATTCATAAAGGACAATATTTCTTCAGCTAATTGCATTATTTCGCCAATAAAAACAATATAAACAATATTTATTAGTCAACCTAAATATAAAGAATTAAAGCCAAGTCTTATTAGAAGGCCAATCAGGAAACGGCTCATGACACCTAATTTGCATATCAGTTCTCAGGCAGAAGAGATGTAAAATATAACAATAAAAAATATAACAATAAAAAAAGGCGCAGATGATCTGAAAAATAGAACAATGCCAGCTTCCTCAAGCCGCACACCACAACTATCCAATCCAGTCTCACCTTATCACTTAAAACTGGCCATCATTATCAGCCATCAAAAACAAGCAGAATTTACAAAAATCATCAGTATTGTAAATGCATGTTAGGAAAAACACTGCATATTTCTATGATGAGGATAAACATCATAGTAAGTGCAAAAATATATATACAAAAATATAAGAAACACAAATATATATTATTCCATTTTTCCAAAAAACCTACAGCATGCAGTTCAATGACAGTTCACAGCCAATGGAGTAGAACTAAATTCAGTCCAATGAAGGAATTTCCCTAAAAAGGGTATACGCTACCAAAAGGTTGTGATAGGTGAAGAAAAGGGGATAGTAAAGAAAGTCAACCAATAGTGGTTCACAGGAAGCCCTGGCTGTAACCTCAATATTAAGAAAAAATTGGCTGTTATCAGCCAGCAACATATTATATGGTGCAGTTCTTCAATACTAATACAATAGAGAAACACACAGGGATTGGAAATCAGTCAGGCACTACGTATTACTCAGATAAGAAATATATACAATCATGAATTAATCGCTGATGGAAACGCATAGTAATCTAAGTTTGTTAAACAACCTATAGTGTTCAGTCAATGAGGTTAACAGCCAATAACGTGGATCAAGTCTAACAACTTTCATCAGACCAGTCCACAGAGAAAATCCCCAAAAAGTGCTAGTAAATAAACTCGCTTGGGTCTATAGATGGTTCAAAGTCAGACTTGGCTGCCATACACAAGCCCATCTTCCATAGGACGACCATGTAAAGATAGAGACATTGAATAAAAATCACTTATGGCTACAGAAGATCACTTTGGCATACAAGCGCTATGGAAATAAACGCCCCCAAAGGCTATATAGAATTACTCAAGAGGCAGAAAACGTCAAATAACAGTATCCAGAAACAAACATATAGATAATAATACAGTTAAAAGAAACATTATAATATGTAGTGAAATGCCATAATAAACTACCATCATCATTTTGATGTTTACCGTTTTTGTTGGGGGCTTCTATCTTGACTCTGAAGAATGCCCCGTTTTGATTGGTTTTCACAGTTTACACCTTAGTCAGATGCAAAATGAATGGACGGTACCTCCGTCCTAGCTCCTCTAAAAGGCTGCGAGTGATACTCGACTTGATTAAGGATGAAATAACTAAATTTATTATAAATAAAACTCTGCCATAACATTCAAATCAACGATAGTATATCCTGATACTGGTAAGCGCTTTCATCTGCGCAATGCAGACTTCATCACACCAGATGACACAGTCAATACTCATACTTTTTTACGCCAACTTCTATACAACTGAAATAAATGCATTTAACCCCTTACATGGCGCATTTCATGTTTAAAAAGGTTCCAAATGTTTAAAATGTCATCGCACAAACTCACTAATCTACAATATAGTACATACTAAAAATACTGAATAAATTACATTATAAAAATACATTATAAAAATAAAAATACTTAATTACATTTTTATAATAACTTAAAATTAATATTTCCCGTATCTTGATGATAAAATTAAAACATTAAAACAAAACATAACTTTTACTGCGACCCTGCTCTTGTATTATACTTAAATTCATAACTACCCCTAATCTTAAGATGACAAAATAATGTACTAAACAAAACACCATATTATACAAAAATAATAAGTATCTAATATTTTAAACTGTATTGTATACTAGGTCTCTATTGTTGCGTGGACAAAATCCTAACATCCTTGATATCTCTTAATGCTTATAACCATTTGCAAAAAACGGTTTAATAGAAATTAAATCATTGATGTAATTAAGTATTTTTATTTTTATAATGTATTTTTATAATGTATTTTCATAATGTAATTTATTCAGTATTTTTAGTATGTACTATATTGTAGATTAGTGAGTTTGTGCGATGACATTTTAAACATTTGGAGCTTTTTTAAAAATGAAGAAATGCTCCATGTAAAGGGTTAAATGCATTTATTTCAGTTGTATAGCAGTTGGCGCCAAAAAGTTTTTAAAAGTATGAGTATTGATTGTGTCATCTGGTCTGATGAAGTCTGCATTACGCAGATGAAAGCGCTTACCAGTATCAGGATATACTATTGTTGATTTGAATGTTATGGCAGAGTTTTATTTATAATAAATTTAGTTATTTCATCCTTAATCGAGTCGAGTATCATTCACAGCCTTTTACAGGAGCTAGGACGGAGGTACCATACGTTTTGTATTTAAGGTGTTTTGCTTAGTTTGGTGGAACCTTAGTCAGATGGATATTTTTTGTGATCTATACCTTGGATGTTGGTTGTTTATTATGGCATTTCACTAGATATTATGTTTCTTTAACTATTATTACCTATATGTTTGTTTCTGGATACTGTTATTTGGCGTTTTCTGCCTCTTGACTAATTCTATATAGCCTTTGGGGGCATTTATTTCCATAGCGCTTGAACGCCAAAGTGAACTCCTGTAGCCATAAGTGATTTTTATTCAATGTCTCTATCTTTACATGGTCTTCCTATGGAAGATGGGCTTGTGTAGGACAGCCAGGTCTGACTTTGAACCATCTATAGACCCAAGCAAGTTTATTTACTAGCACTTTTTGGGGATTTTCTCTGTGGACTGGTCTGATAAAAGTTGTTAGACTTGATCCACGTTATTGGCTGTTAACCACATTGACTGAATGCTATAGGTTATTTAACAAACGTTGAATACTATGCGTTTCGATCAGTGATGAATTCATGATGATGTATATTTCTTATCTGAGTAATACATAGTGCCTGACAGATTTCCAATCCCTATGTGTTTCTCTATTGTATTAGCATTGAAGAACTGCACCATGTAATATGTTGCTGGCTGATTATAACAGCCAATGTTTTCTTAATATTAAGGTTACAGCTAGGGCTCCCTATGAACCACTATTGGTTGACTTTCTTTACTATCCCCTTTTCTACACCTATCACAACCTTTTGGTAGCGTATACTCTTCTTAGGGAAAGTCATTCATTGGACTGAATTTAGTTCTATCCATTGGCTGCGAACTGCATTGAACTGCATGCTATAGGTTTTTTGGAAAAATGGAATAATATATATTTCTTATATTTTTGTATATATATTTTTGCACTTACTATGATGTTTATCCTCATCATAGAAATATGTAGTGTTTTTCCTAACATGCATTTACGATACTGATGATTTTTGTAAATTCTGCTTGCTTGATGGCTGATAATGATGGCCAATTTTAAGTGCTAAGGTGAGACTGGATTGGATAGTTGTGGTGTTGTGCAGCTTGAAGAGGCTGGCATTGTTGTATGTTCCAGATCATCTGCGCCTTCTTTTTATTGTTATATTTTACATCTCTTCTGCCTGAGAACTGATATGCAAATTAGGTGCCATGAGCCATTTCCTGATTGGCCTTCTAATCTAATATTGTTTTTATTGGCGACATAATGCAATTAGCTGAATAAATATTGTCCTTTATGAATGATGTTTACAAGGAGGTCTCACATTTGTTATTACTTTTGGCTGAATAATGGGTAGTCAATTGAGTGTCGAGGTCATCCTCATTCGGAATAGCTGAATCTACCTTTGATTGGTGGTTCAGCCAAAAGACTTAATATTATAGGCTGATTATTTAGCTTAGGAGACTCCATGCTTTTGTTTAGGCGTTTTAGTGCACAGCGTATATTTATAGTTTGTGATTTTTGGTGAGATTTAAGCAATGCCTTCATATGCCCATGATCAGTTATATGCTATGCACTTGTCAACTGGTTAACGCTGAATACTAGCTGGTTTTGTAATTTGACCGAACACCATTATATTGTCTTATGATTTTATTTGCATTGAATGGAACTCAACTTGCCTATCCGATTGTTGTTTATAAGGAGTTCTTTACATATCTTTTGCATTTGTTATTACCTCTGGCTGAGTAATGGGACGACAACTGAGTGCCGAAGATGTCTTCATTTAGAAGAGCCGAGTCTATTTTTATTGGTGCTCCAGCCAAAAGCTGTAATATCATAGGCTATTAGGTACAGGAGACTTTAATGTTTTTGCTACAGATGACTCGGTATACAGCGCCTATTTATTTTTAATTGGAGATGCAAGCAATGTTATTATTTGCTTACAATTAGGTATATGTTTTACACACATTGTTAACTGGCTAACGTTGAACACTAGTAGGTTTTGTAGTTGGACAAGACATATTGATGTTCATCGAACACCACTACACTGTCCTATAATTTTATTTGCATTGAATGGAACAATCTGCCTATTTGATTGGATATTACAAATAAGTTATGTACTCACTATAACGTTCCATCTGAGTAGGTAACTTCATTTGTCAGCAACCTGTGGGTATCGGATCCATCCTGGATCTGAGCCGGCAGCTTTCCAAGCTAGAGATCCGAGCTCCAAGCTCCTCCCCTTACCCATAATACCCTGCTACCTCTCTCCAGTCCTCAGATCCAGTTTGCCCAATTACCAGACAACACCAAGACAAACAACACCTGAACATCCTAACCTGATGCATACCAGAACTGAATCATTCTATCATTCAGGTAACGAAAGCCAGGTTAGGGGGAAGGGGGGGGGGGGTCGGTTGCTGACAAATTAAGTTACCTACTCAGATGGAAAGTTATGGTGAGTACATAACTTCTTTATCTGAAGTAGTGAACTTCATTTGATCAGCAACCTGTGGGACAGAGTCCCCAGCTACCAAAAAACTTGGGATGTCCTCAAGGAGGAATAATCTGGAGCACTGAAAAGCCAAAGGCCGCCCTCCCTTTGGATATCAGATTTAATAATGCGAAATAAAGGTACGAGAAGAAGCCCAAGTAGCCGCAGAACAGATGTCATCCAAGGGAACTCTTGACCAAAATGCAGCAGAGGTAGCCATAGAACGGGTAGAATGAGCATGAACCCCCAAGGGCTCCGGCCGACCAGAAATTTTGTATGTGAGCAAAATGCAGTGAGATATCCATCTAGCTAGAGTCACCTCCGTTACTGGTTTACCCAAAGATGGCTTAGCAAAGGAAACAAAGAGCTGCTCTGACTTGCGAGAGGCAGCTGTACTGTGCAAGTAAAAGCGCAATTGTCTAGGCACATATAATGAATGCAGTTTATACTCCCCCTTGTTCTGATAATTAGGGAAGAAAACAGGCAGATTAATGGATTGGTTGATGTTAGCCTCGGAAGCCACTTTAGGCAAGAAGGAAGGATTTGTCCTGAGAGATACTCTGTCCTTATGGAAGACAAGATACGGGGGTTTAGTACAAAGGGCCTGAAGCTCGGATACCCTTCTAGCTGAGGTAATAGCAATTAAGAAGGCAGTTTTCCAAGACAAGAACTTTAAGTCAACAGAAGCTGCAGGCTCAAAGGGTGGACCAGTCAGAGCCTGAAGGACTAAGGTTAGGTCCCATGGAGGAACCGCATTCTTGACAGGAGGTCTTAAAAGAAAGGTGCCCTTTAAGAATGTCTTACAGATCTTAGTGGAAGCTAAAGGACCAAGATTGTCCCTGATGTAGAAGTGGGAAATGGCAGCCATTTGAACCTTTACAGTAGAACTAGCCCCTTTTTGGAAAACGTGAGATAGAAATTCAAGTACTGCTGGAATGGGAGCCATAAAAGGGTCCAAATTCCTACGCCAGGCCCAGATGGAAAAAAGTCTCCATTTACTGTTGTAGACCTTCCTGGTAGAAGGCTTATGCGCTGCCACCAGGATGGATTTAACTGCGGATGAGATACCGGGAGTCCTAGCCACTAACGGAACTGGATCAACCAAGCCGAGAGCTTGAGGTCGTCCAGATTCGGAGTTTTCAATCCCAAAGGATGAGAGATCAGATCTAGAATGGGATCCAAGATTCAAAGAGGAGCTATGAGATGAGACCATATGTACGTGAACCAGGTTTGACGAGGCCAGAATGGGACTATGAGGAAAACCTTGCTCCCCAACCGACGAGCTTTCTGTAAGAATTTTGTCATTAACGGGAGAGGAGGATAAGCATAAAGAAGACTGGATGGCCAAGCATGAACTAGAGCGTCTCTGGGGCTTTCCCCTGGCAGGGGAATTAGAGTGAAAAACTCACTGCACTTTGCATTCGAAGGTGATGTGAAGAGATCGCAGCAAGGTTGACCCCATTTGAGGAAGATCTGTTTCGCTACTAAGGGGTTCAGAGACCACTCGTACAGCGAGAGGATATTTCGACTCGGCTTGTCCGCTAAAATGTTGGACTGACCCGGAATGTGCAGTGCTAGCAGAGAACCTCGGCAAAGAGGGTAAGACCTGGTCCCCCCTGTTTGTTGATGTACCAGACCACTGACATGTTGCCTGTCTGAATTGCAACAGTCCCGAGAGGAAGAAGGGCATGGAGAGCTTGCAACACTAGAAGTACTGCCCTCATCTCCAGAACACTGATATGCAGAACGGTCTCTGAGTCCACGTGCCTTGGACAGTTCTGCCCATGCAATGCCCCCCCACCCCCACCCCAGGCGAGAAGCGTCCATGGTCACCGTGGCTTGGGGTTGAGGCATCAAAAATGGCCGCCCTTCCCGAAGTTCTCGGGAATGGAGCCACCAAAGTAGGGAGTCCCTGCAAACTCTGCTGAGGGGAATCGAGGAGTCCAACAGATGTCGAAGGATGGACCACTGGACCTGTAAGGTCCATTGAAGAACCCTCATGTTCAAGCGGGCTAGGGGAGAAAGGTTGATAGCTGCTGCCATGGACCCTAGGGCTCTCAGGACCAAATCCGCTGGTGGGGCCGGAGATTGTAGAAGTGCTATGACGTGGAGAGTTAAGTTGCGGAGTCTGTCTGATGTCAAGAAGGCCTTGGACTGAAGTGCATCTGTTCTGGCCCCTATGAAGTCCAGGACCTGAACAGGTTGAAGGGATGATTTTTTGTAATTTACAGTGATCCCCAACTGGTGGGCCAAAACCAGGAAGCAATCCCTGGCTAAGCATAGTAGATGCCTGGTGGGAGCGGTGAGGAGCCAGTTGTCCAGATAAGGAAAGACCTGTATTCCCTGAAGCCTCAGGTGGGCCGCTATAACTGCCATGACCTTGGTGAACACCCTGGGGGCTATGGTGAGGCCAAAAGGGAGGACCATGAACTGATAATGACTTGTCTCCAACCGAAACCGGAGAAACCTCCTGGATCGCCGGTCCATGAGAATGTGGTAGTACGCATCCTTGAGGTCTATGGAGCACATCCAGTCATTCTCCTCCAGAAGGGGGAGAATAGACTGAAGAGTGACCATCCGGAATTTCACTTTGGCAATGAACAGGTTCAATGTAGACAGGTCGAGAATTGGTCTCAAGTCCCCCGTCTTTTTTGGCACCAAAAAGAACCTGGAGTAATTGCCAGACTCGGACTGGCCTGGGGGGGGATGTGCTGAATGGCTCTTTTTCTTAGCAGCTACTTTATTTCTAAAGCCGCCGCCTCCCTCTGACTGGGTGGAACATCGGGGAGGCGCCTCAACTGAGGGGGAAGATTTATGAAGGGGACAGAGTAACCTCTGGATATTATTCGGAGCACCCAGCAATCTGTCGTGATGGACTCCCAATGTGCTAGATGTTCCGAAAAATGCCCCCCCCCGACTGCCTCCAGAGAGGCGCAATCGGGCAACCCCTTCAAGCCCTTTGTACTAAACCCCCTGCGTGGGTTGGTGGGAAAAAGGTTCTCTACCTGAAATTCTTCGCCCCCCCTCTGCCTCTGGGCCGGCGTCCACCTTGTCCTCCCCTGCCTCTGAAGGATGAAGGGTCCAGAGCGTAACGGGACTGCTGAGATTTCCAGAACCACATCTTCTTTTGTCCTCTCTGGTTCCTGGAAAAGGACCTTTGAGGAGCCGAGAAGTGGATTCTGAAGGCAGACAGCATCTTCCTGTCTTTCTCGCTCTGGAGCAGCGTATCGCGGACGGTCTTGCCAAACAGCATAGAACCGTCAAAGGGAGCGTTCGCGAAGGACGCCTTGAAGGATTCTGCAAAGTCGCAAAGTCAGAGCCAGGCGTGACGCCATAAGGCGATGCCTGCTCTGCTGGCTCTAGCTGCCCCCTCCGTGGCATGGGAGAGAAGCCACATAGATGTGTTGGATATCAATTTTAGAGTGGCCATGCGAGCCGAGAAAGCTTGTTTGTTCTCGACCAACATGGACTCCGGGGGGGGGGGGGAGGGGGGCAGCAAGATCACGCTGAAGGCCTAATCATGTGTGCCAAGTAATTCAGCACCCTTATGGAAAAGGTGGCTGAAGCAAACATCCGCTTTCCGATGTGATCCATCGTCCGAGACTCCTTGTCGGGAGGATGGACCGAGGAACTATCCTGTGCCAGTTCCTTCTTGGTGGCAGCCGCCACCACAATGGCATCTACCGGGGAACCTTTACTCCACGCTGTCTTGTCTGTCGGGAGACTACGGATCTTATCTGGTTTCCTGGGGATTGGCTCCACAGTGTCCGGCTCCTTCCACACCCTGGTAGTAATTAGGTCTACCAGGGGGTCGGCCGGAGGGGACACCCAAGAGGTAGACGGGCCTGCGTCAAATGCCTCCAGAAACACTGACTCATCCGAGGAAGGTTTCTGGGCTGACCACTCCCCTCTAATGCGCATCTCCATAATGTCTCCAAAGGAGACGTCCTCGGAGGGTGACCAGGGGGAACCTTCCCCTTCCTCCAAGTCAATGTCTTCCGTGAGGGACTCGGGGGAGTCCAAGTGTCTCCTCTTACACTTTCGTTTGTGAGGGACCTCCTTGGCGGGACTGTCCGATGAGGGCTCACCAACGGGGTCATGCTCCTCTACAGGAACTAGCTGGGGCGTAGACGCAGGCTGTCCCTGGGGCCGGAAGATGGAAGACAGGCCCATCTGCGAGGGAATGGGTGGATCCGTAGCACGTGCCGGGGACCTCGAGAGGACCCTCTCCACCACGTCGAAAGCCGAAGGTGAACCACTCTCTCCCTGGGATCCGAGAGCAGACCCCTTGGATCCGATGTGTGGATCGGCGTTGGAGCTGAAGTGATCAGACCCGAAAGGGAAGTGTGCTCTGACCGCATCGGAGCCAAAGACACACTCACCATTCCGGATCAGAGGCTCGGCTCACGGCTCCGAGAGCTCGGATCTGAAAAGGGACCCGATAAACTCGAAGGTAAGGCCGGCGAAGTAGCGATGGTTATTGGTGCAGACTCCCCGGCTCCGAGGCTAATCGGATCAGACGGCTCAAACCCGATAATGGATCGGAGAAGGAGCAATGGGGGCAAAGAAGGGGGCCGAGCTCCCCCCGGACGGTGGGGGAGGCAAGAACACTCCCATCTGCATCTGGGCCTGAAGGAAGCGATGCATCATCCGGTCCATGTCCACGTCAGAAAGGCTTCTCGTACACCTAGAAGAGGCCGCCGAGGCTTTAGGGCCTTTGTCCATATCTACCACAATCACACTCCCTAACACACAAATAAGGGGAAAGGGAATACACTAAAGTTAAATTAAACTAAACTAGTCTAAGGGATCACCTATCACACACACACACACTTTTTAAACTTGTAAAAAGATAGAGAAAATTCCTATCCTTATCTTACCTAATCGCAAGGAGCTCATCACTCGTGCTTAAAGAAGCCGCGGCAAACGAGATCTGATGACCGGAGGGAGGTAAGCAGGGTATCATGGGTACGGGGGAGGAGCTTGGAGCTCGGATCTCTAGCTTGGAAAGCTGCCAGCTCGGATCCAGGACGGATCCGATAACTTCATTTGATCAGCAACCTGTGGGTAACTACTTCAGATCTTTACTTAATGTTTTAAATGCAACCATTGGTCTTTTACTTTTCACCACCAACTTGAGTGGTTGACGACTACTTTTTAAAGAGGTGTTTTATTCATTAAATGTATGATCTGATGAAGGTTGAATAGCCGAAAGCGCTTATCGTTTCTGTTTTAAATAGTTTGTTAAGTGTTTGGTTTCCAATAAACACTTATTTTTGTCTCTATTTGGTCGCCTCACTGGAATTTGCACAATTTTGTTGCCGTGGTGGTGCTCTGAATTTCTACTTGCTGTTGACTTATCATAAATGTAGATGTTCGAGTGTATTTACTGTTGCAGTCATTACATTTGGGTTATCTGCTTGCAGGGAGCCCTCAGCCAGCCTGATTATCAAAAGTCTTGGGTCCTGTGTCGGTTGCTGTCTCTTCTTCCATGACGTCAGATATATAAAGCATGCAGCGGACACCATTACATCAGTTTTTCTTGCCCAAGATGTCAGGTTCCCCCATAATGGGAAGCAATTACATACAAGGTTACACCTCCAACAAAAAGCAATATGACTGAAAGCTTAAATACAGTAAAGAAGAAGAGAGGTATAGCCAATAGAAGTCAGAGGGCTGGAGGGAGGGTAACCAGGACTGCAACAGTGAATACACTCGAACATCTACATTTACGATAAGTGTACACAACTGTACTATGTTCTTCGTGTTTCACTGTTGCAGTCATTAAATTTGGGTAGATTCACAAAGCTAAGGGAGGGAAGAGGCAACTTGAGAGCATTAGGACATGCAAGATTGCAGTGGCAAAACCAGCTCTAGATTTAGAAAAAATAGGCAAATGGCAATTCTTGGTGAAGGTATGCACAGAACTCCAGGTAGCAGCTTCTAGGATGTCCCTAGTAGGAACACCTCCGAGAAAGGCTGCTGAAGGAGCTGCAGCCCTGGTGGAATGTGATCTTATCCCCTGTGGGTAGGTTTTCCATGGTGCTTATAGCAAAAATGAATGCAATGGCCTACCCACTTAGAAATGGTTTGCTTTGAAATGGCCTTCCCCTCTGCCCCTGCAGCAAAGGCAACTAACAGCTGTTCAGTTTTCCTGAGAGGCTTAGTCCTGTCCAAATAAAATCCAAGTTGTCTGTGCATGTCCAAAGAGTGCAGTATTCGTTCTCCTTTGTTCTGTGGATTAGAAAAGAAGGTTGGCAGATGAATGGACTGATTAAGGGCCACACTGGATACCACCTTGGGCATAAAGGAAGGATTGGTCCTGAGGGACACCTTGTCTGCATAGAAGATGATGAAGGGCTCCACTGCCATGAGGGCCTGTAATTCAGACACTCTTCTTGCTGAAGTGATGACTAGAAGGAAGGCTGTTTTCCAAGAAAGGAATTTCAACTCGCAGTTGCAGCTGGCTCAAAAGGAGGACTGTGAGCTTTTCCAATACAAAGTTAAGGTCCCAGGCAGGAGTAGGAGCTCTCCTGGGTGGTCTTACATTTTTGGCCCCTCTGAGGAATTGCTTCAGCAGGGGGTGAGAGCAGAGGGATGGCTCAGTATTATGATGTGCTGAAATGGCTGAGACATGAATTTTAACAGAAGAGAAGGAAAGGCCCTTTGTGAAGGATCTCTGTTAAGTATTGAAGAATATGCGTTAAGCTGTGCACTGTTGTGCCCATCCCGAGTTTGGCTGCAGGAACAATATCTTTTCCACTTTTCAGCACAGGATTTTCTAGTACTAGGCCTTCTTTACCTCCAGAATGACATCCAGCACTTGCTTACTGAGGGATGGTATTGGAGAGCTCAGCTAATTAGACAGGCTGCAAGGTTCAGGGTTTGAAGCTGGGAGCAGAATCTGGCCCTCCTGCTGGGACAGCAGGGAAGGGGTTTGAGGCAGGTGCCATGGTTCCAGCAGTGACATACCGCGCAACAGGAGGTACCAGTGTTGACATGACCAGTTTGGTGCAATGAGTACTGTCCTTGATTTACCCTGTTTGATCTTTAGTAGAACTTTCGAGAGGAGAGGCAGGGGGGAAAAGGCATAATATGAGAGGCTTTTCCAGGTGAAGGACAGGGCATCCACTTTCCAAGCTTGTCTGTGGGGAGTCCTTGGGCAGAATTTGTCCAATTGGTAGTTCTGAGGGGAGGCAAACAGGTCTATCTCTGGGCTCCCCCATTTGTTTCTCAACATGTTGAATATCTTTGGTTCCAGTTTCCACTCGTGTGGGTCCATGAGATTTCTGCTTAGGTCATCTGCCAGTGTATTTAGTTTTCCTGGCAGGAATTGAGCCTGTAGGTGCACTTGGTAGCTCAAGGCTGTGTTCCACAGAGCCATGGCTAGTCTGCAGAAAGGGTATGAGTGGGCTCCCCCCTGCTTGTTTATGTACCACATAACAGAGGTGTTGTCCGTCTTTACCAATAATTGTCCTGGAAGAATGTGGTTCTTTAAGGCTGTCAGAGCATTCTGTACAGCTAACATTTCTTTTTGATTGATATGTAGGTGCATTTGATTTGGGTTCCATTTGCCCGGAATCCAGTGCCCTGCCAAGTGAGCCCCCCATGCATAGTCTGATGTGTCTGTTGTTAGGGTTTGGGCAGCAGGGAGTAGAGTGAATGGCAGTCCCTTGTTTTGGCGGCAGGCTTCTGCCCACCAAAGGAAATCTATCTGTAGACATGATAGGAATCATTAATTCTAGATCCTGTGAATGCTGACACCATAGGCATTTTAGATACCACTGTAGTTTCCTCGTATGCAGCCTTGCGTATGGAATTAGTAGAATGCAAGAGGCAATGAACCCCAGGGCTTGCAGTACTTTCCTTGCAGATAGCTGGGTCTTTGTGGCCAGTAGTTTGAAGTAGACTGTCAAATGAACTTGTTTCCCTGGCATGAGGTAGGCCACCTGGGAAGTTGTATTCAAGCTTGCTCCCAGGAATACAATTTGTTGGTAGGGTACAAGATGCAATTTATTTTCGTTTATGGTGTACCCTAGAGATGTTAGCAATTTTTTTTATAAATGCCAGATGATTTAATAGTATGTCCTGGCTTTCTGCCTGAATTAGACAATTGTCCAGGTATGGGTATATTTGAATATTTCTTTGCCTGCAAAATGCAATGACTGGAGTAGGCACTTTGTGAATACCCTGGGCGCAGTAGATAAGCCAAAGGGCAGTGCAGAGAACTGATAGTGCATGTGCATGTAGCCTGCTCTGAAGCGTAGGTATCTTCTGCAAGATTCCCTTATTGGGATGTGCAGGTAGGCTTCCTTTAAATCCAGTGTTGCCAACCAGGCATCTTTGCCTAGCATGGGAAGCAGCTGATGAAGAGTTAGCATCTTGAATTTTGGGATTACCAAAAATGTGTTTAGGATAGACAGGTCCAGTATAGAACACCAGGAATTGTCTTTTCTGGGTACCAGGAAAAGTCTTGAGTAGAAACCTTGCCATCTTTCTTCTTCTGGGACAGGTTGAAAAGCCCTGATGCTTAAAATAGAGAGAACTTGCTTTGTAGACTCTGCCCCCTGATTTGGGGGTAGGTCGGGTCAACCGTTTGGGGTTGGTAAGAAGTGGAAGTGAAATCTGTATCCTTGGGAAACTATATTTAAAACCCATTTATCCTGGGTAATGAGTTCCCAATTTTTTGCATGCAGGGCAATCTTTCCCCCTAAAAGAACAGTCAGTTGAGCAGGGCTTGGAAGACAAAGTTAAGTCATTGAGACAATTTACCATAGGGGGAGTCTTACTACTCCCTGCTTTGGAAGTGGATGCCGCCCACTGCTTAGGCCTGTGAGTACCGTGGGACTGAAGCCTGGGTGTTCTGCTGGTTCTGGGTTTGGACTGAGAAGGCCTGGAAGAGGCATGAAAGGACCAATTCTTAGACGGCCAATGTCTCCTAAATCTGAGAGGCTGTACTTGCAGGAAGTCTAACAGTTTGCACAGATTTAGCCTTTTCCTCCATCTTTTTAAGTACTTCTGGTTTGTTGCCAAACAGGCGGTCTTGGTTTAAGGGAGCATCCAGTAATTTAGCTTTAACATGATCTGGCAAAGATCGCTCCTTAAGCCAAGCATGCCTTCTAAGTACAGACCCAGTGACAGCGGCCCTGCAAGATGCCTCTAATGAATCAAAACCACATTGCAAAGTATGTTTATCAACTTGTTCAGCAGAATGCATTAAATCCTGTAAATCTTTATTTTTAGCACAGTCAGGAATCAACATAATTTTCTGTTTAAGCAATCCAATAATATGCTGCTGATATGAAACTAGCAAACTAGTTTAAGGCCCTAATGGCCAAGGTTGCGGAAGTGTATACCTTCTTACCCCATCTATCCAGCGCCCTGGAATCTCTATCAGAGGGGGTAGTATTTTTGGCACTAGTAGCCTTAATGCCCTTGAGTCCCGGTGAAATGGTCTCAGGATCCACAGTAGGATTTTTAAAGAGGAACTTGTGAGAGTCAGGTACACCCTGTAATACCCATCAGGTTTTCTGGGAGCAGGAGGCAGAGTGTCACGGGCCAGACTAGATTCCGAGAAGGAATCATCTACGATGTCCAGTACAGGAGGGATAGCTAAAGGCCTGTGTTGAGGCAGGAGTAAGAATTCCCTAAGCCTCTTTTTGGAGTCAGAGTAATCCTGGCTTTCCCAGCAAAAATGCTCCCTAAGAGTATGCAAGGTTTCGCCAAAAGAGAAATCCTCTGGAGGGGAAGCAAAGGGAATGGAGTCCTCTGCATCATAATCCTCATTGGTAGATAAGGGCAAATCATGGTCATCAGAGAAATCAGAAATTTCAGAATCCTGATCAGAAGAATCAGAAGGAAAATCAGACCTAGGTCTCTTAGAGGGGAAAGGGTGGCTTCCCCTGATTAGAGTAATAAGGTCTTCAGCCATTCTTCTTTGTTTTTTAGGCATAGGGGCCTGACCATGCAGTCTGGGCATCTGTTTTCTAGGCAAGGATCGAGTTTTAGGCCTTGAAGAAGAAGAAGAAGAAGATGGCGTTGGTTTAATATGCAAGTCAGTAGGCCTGAATACACCCTCAGAAGCCGCTGCCTGCAGAGCAGCTCCGGACCCATCCAAGGTAGAGACATCCACAGGTTCCACAGTCGAGGAAGCATCTTGCGGCATACCAGACTCCGAATGGGTCTCAGTAGAGACCTGCGAATCTGAAGTAACGGGTATTAGGGGCTGCGAAAGCGCTTCACTGAGTACTGGCAAATTGGCGACTAGCTTAGGAGAGTCGTCAGCGGCAGCTTTGGACCTATGCAGTCTGTCTCTGTCTTTATCTTTGCATTTTTTCAGAATGTCGGTAGTCGGGTGGCTTACCGAAGCCATTTCTGGATAATTGAACAGAGTACCAAAATATTTAGATACATAAATGAACTGACGACGAATAGTACGAGGTTTGAAAAAGGCACAAATCCGACAGTGAGGTACGTCGTGGTCTGGCCCTAAGCAAGGAATGCAGTATGAATGAAAATCTTTATGAGCAATTTGCTTTCCTCAAGAAATACAATTGTTAACTTTTACTGACATCGGTTTAGAGCAAGAAAAAGGATCCCCAATGGGGTACTTAGCTTAGTTGAAGACTTCGGATCTGAGACTCTAAAACAAAAATTTTAGGAGTCAGCCGACAGGCCCTTGCAAACTGCTTCTGCTTCAGGCACCGCACGGCAAGAAAGACTGATGTAATGGCATCGGCTGCATGCTTTATACCCCTGACTACCTGACGTCATGGAAGATGAGACAGCAACCGACGCAGGACTCAAGACTTTGATAATCAGGCCTACTGAGGACTACTGTAAGCAGATAACCCAAATGTGATGACTGCAACAGTGAAACATGAAGAAAATCAGAAACCCTGTCTTTATGGAACATCAAAAAGGTGAAGAATCAAGAGCCTGCAACTCTTGAAACCCTCCCTGCAAAAGCAAGCATTACTAAAACCAAAGTTTTCAAGCTAAGAACTTCAAGTCAAAAGTAGCAGATGGTTTGAATGGAGGACCTGCAAGAACTTGCAAGACCAAAGGCAAATCCCTGGGAAGAACCAGATACCTGAACTGGGGGACACAGCAAAAAGTACCCTTAAGGAATGCCTTGGAAATCTTGAAGGAAGCCAAAGGCAAACCATTCCTGCCAACATGAAAATAACAGATAACCACTAATTGCACTTTAATCATAGGAAAACTGGAGCCAGACAACCAACTCAGCAAGAAAATCCAAAACGGCTTCCAAGGGAGCTGAGAAAGGGTTGAGTCCCTGAGATTGTGCCCACATAAGTCATCTCCATTTACTGTAAAACACTTTCCTAGTAGTCTGGTTTTGAGAGAGAGAATATGTTAACAACCGTGTGCAAAGGTTTGGGGATTTCTGGCCATCAAGGGAACTAGAGAAACCATGTGATCAACTTGAGTGACTTAAAACTGGGGAGGTCCAGGCCTGCTGGACCAGAAATAAAATCTGGAATGAGATCCGGGGGGCATACCTCTCAACAGTATCAAATTCCTCAATACTTCCTGGTTTGGACCTCAAAATAATATGGTGCTACAATTTCCCGACTGGCCCCCTTAAATCCCGATTGCCTTTTCATCACACCCTGCTGGTGTTATCAATGTGGAGACAAGGGTTGGGCTTCATGGTTTAGAGTTTAACAGCAATTACTGGTGTCATTCATAACTTGAGGGGAAAAATTAATAGCTCCTTTCTGCGGGCAGAGTGTCCATCTCTTGCCTGATTAGCTTTGATACAAGACATATTTTATACATCTGTATCTAATAATATTTCAGTTGTGACCGTATTATTTAAAAATAGTAATACAACCAGATTAATCCTCATTTTAACCAAAAATGAACAAGAAGCAGAGAAACCTTTTCAAAGTTAAGAAATACACAAGATGAATAGAGAATGGGGCTAGAGACTAGCGAGGAAAATTTAGCAATTATGATATATGCGCTAATTAGTGCGACACTTTTTCATTTTTTTTTTTTTGTAGCTATTGTGACAGAATATAGTTAAAGATATGGCTCTTGCATGCAGCTGTATTCCACGCTAGGTGAAATTAAGGAAACGGCTCAGAGTAATTAGAGCTTCCTGTAAACATACACTGATCTTTCTGTTAGCATAAGGTCTCTTGACTAACTAGCGTACAACTCATATGAAAGCTTTGGTTTTCATTGACATCTCAAGGATATTGGCATAAATCTGTGTTATTAACAGTGTAGCTGCAAGCTACAGTTAGCGCACTGTAATTAGCAAAGGGTGAGCGCAGCGAGCCCAAAAATGTGGATGCTTTTGTATGCCAGGAAGTTGGTGCTTCCTGACTTGTTAGGTGCTTGGTCTGCTTCCTGCACCTGATGAACGACGCAAATCCCATGAGAGGTAATTTTGGTAGTAATTAATTCACTCGAGTTAAAAGTGATTTTCCTATTGCTGAAGTTTAAAGTTGGGATATAGCAGCATGCAAGACAGAATTGATTGATGGCTGTTGTACTTTTTACCATCTTTACTGTGTGCTTATTAACATTCGTAGAATAGCACAGCTCTGGAACTGACTAACTCACAAGACTCAAACTTTAATGTTAAAAGGTGAAATATAAGAACTAAATAGTAAAATCACTAAAATCAGTGCAAAACTCAAACGATAAGAGCTTTTGTCTTATAATACGATGAAGTGCATTACGATACAAAAGTGCTTATTGTTTTAGAGTTTTGTATTGATTTTAGTGATTTTACTAATTATTTAGTTCTTGTATTTCACCTTTTAACATTAAACTTTTGAGTCTTGTGAATTCGCCAGTTTTGGAGCAGTACTTTTTTACTTTTAGTTGTTTCTTTTCTCTGTTCAGGACTTGTGCTTATTAATATTGGTAGTTTGATCAGTAGTCACACACAAGTAATATGACTACCGTGTTTGGTTGTTGCCTGAAGAGGCAGAGTAGTGATCTGTTTTACACCTGGTTTTACAATTGGTACAGTAACTGAAATCACATTGTTAGGCTGGCAACTTCCATTAAGATCTGTTTTATCTTTTTTTAAAATATTGAAATGAATTTCCATGCATTAGAGTAGAAGCAAAAAGTCTCTTGAATATACAAGTGAAACCTGGGGTATAAAATTTGTTGAGCCTGACCACTGAATTTATGCATTTCAGTTTTCCCTATTTATATTTCAGTAAATTCTGCTTAATGTCTGGTCTTTACATTGCAGTCCTGGGGGGACGATTTCCCTGTTTATAAGGTTGCAACAATTTCTGATTTATTTCTGTGACTTTTCATAGTAAACCTCAAAGGAATACAAATGTGTTTATTCCACCACACCACTAAGCATATTCATATTTTTATTCCTGTATTGGAAACTTGCTTCAAAAATTTATTTCAAATTGTTTTAAGTAAAAATCTGTCCTAAAGAATGCACCTTTTGTACTGTTTAGTATTTCCTATTTCAACTTAAAAAAAAGAGTTTATTATTATTTCATTACGTAGTTAAATTGCTTATTTTCAGGGAGATGCATGTCAGAGTTTGTTACCTTTTTATTTCTTTACGTTGTTAATCCTGTGTAGGGTAAAATGTAGTGCTCTTGGGTACTGAATAGCATTGTTACACTGTATACAGAATCTGTTCTTCAGTGTGCAGTATTAATGTAATGAATCTTCACTTTTAGGGCTGCCTGATTTTAGTATTATCTTTGTATAAAAGCTAAATGGAGGTCATTTAGATGGAGAAATGTTTCTGTCACTCCATCTTTTCTGAATCACTATTACTTTAGAGTGTTGGGGCCTACTTGTCTCAATGGCAACTGGCAGTTGTACTGTTTGTGAAGTAGTGAATCCCATTTTAATTCTGCCATTCTGTAAGGTACAGTAGAGAGTCGACTACTGGAATAGGTTCATAGGTTCATAGGTTTATACTAGGCTATCTGCCCTAAGGCACCTTATATGAAAAATACTGTGCCCATTAGTTTGTTGTGCCTCTGTCCAGCAGTGACCCAGAGATGATTCCATCCACAGGTCTAGATTTCTCTTGAACAGAGTCAGCTTTATTCCACAGCATAGAGTCTCTGAGTGATAAATCTATCCCTCCAGCACGCCCTATTTATATCCGTGCTAGGTTTAAGTCGCTTGCTCTAGTGGTTTTGGTGGATTTGGATTTTTGAGGTGGAGCATGTCCATTGAATAGAGCTGGAGTTTCTTCAATCTGGCAGCATATGACAGATTTTGGAGTCCCTTTATCCTTTTGGTGAGGAACTTTGGTCTCCAATTGCTGCAGATGTCGGGTGAGATACATCCCGAATGGGGCATTGTACTGATCATTGGTCTGATAAGTGAAGAGTACAGGGAACAATGACCTCACTAGATCTGGATGTGAATCCCTTCATGATCAGGTGGGCAATGTAGAAGGTCTTTCTAACCACTTTAGCAATGTGAGTGTCAAAAGAAAGGCCACTGTCAACCTGGGTCCCCAGGTCCCTGATAACCTCTTCTGTGCTTAGTGGATTGCCACCTATATGGTAGCTTGGGGTTACCTTGTTTTTGCCATGGCTCTGGCACCAGCTATCTGTTTCCGTGAGTCCCTTCTGAAGGATATCAGTGTCCGATGCAGTGGGACTTAGGGTAGTTTGGATAATCAAACTGTTCGGATAATGAAACATGCACTGAACTGGATAAACTTCTAAAATAATCTTTTTTCTGGACGCATGGAATTCACTTTTCTTCTATTCAGCGATTCCAGTGGACAATAAAGAATACTTTCCACACACGAGCTGGCTACATATGCTCAAAAAATACGCATATTCGTGAATATGTATAAAGTTTACATATTCAGACTATTTTTCCTACCTGAAAACTTTGGGAAGGCTGCATTTGGATAATTGAAATTTTGGATAATCAGTTCTCTACTGTATACAGTATGTGTTCTTCTGGTCAGGCATTTGTATAGAGGTACTGGCATTTCGGACCATATTTTGGTTGCCTGTTCTTCAGTTTTTGTTTGTAAGTTGGTATTCCATAAGTCCAGAGGAGTTACACAATTATGTATGCAGATGTTATGTTAATCAGTGTACAGATCTGTAGCTATTTGTCATGAACCTTTGTCCAGATTTTTGATGTTTCCAGGTTGAGAGGTATGCCGGGGGGGTCCTCCAGAAGAGGCCAAAGGAAGGGAAAGCACATCTGACGAGGCCAAAAACGAGCAATGAGGATCATTGTAGCTTTGCAGCGGACTGCTTTCTGCAGAAACTTTACCAAAGGCACTAGGGGATAAGTGTAAAGAAGCCGTAGGGGCTAAACAAGCACTAGTGTGTGTCCCAGGGTGACTATCCCAGAGGGGGAAACAATGGAGTAATATTTGCTGTACTTTGTGTTGGACAGGGAGGCAATCAGATCATAACATGGAGTGCCCCAATGCCAAAAAATATGAGCTGCCACTATTAGGTTGCGAGACCACTCATGAGGCAACAGAATGTTCCTGGTGAGGCTGCTGATGAGAATGTTTGACTTCCTGGGATGTGTGCTGCCACCAGGAACCACTGAAAAGATACTGCCCATTGCCAATCTTTCATGGCCTCCCTGCAAAGAGGATAAGAACATTTGCTGAGATACCAGATAACAGACATACTGTCTGTCTGACTGAAATCACACCCCTGGGAAGGGTGTCCTGAAAAGCCTGCAATGTAAGGAGGACTACTCTCATCTCCAGAAAATTGATGCGACTGTGGGCCATGAACCACCCTCCCTTCAAAATGCCCCCCATGCACACCCCAGCTTCATTTGTGGTGACCAAGGCTGATGAAGAAGGAATTAGAAACGGTCTCCCTTCAGTTACCAAGGGAGACAGCAACCATCAATGAAGCTTCTTGTCACACACTTTCATTAACCATACTGGAAAATAAAAAGGACTAGTAAGGAAGTACCACTGAACAGCAAGAGTCCACTGTAGAGCCCTCATGTGATATCTGGCTATCGATGCTGCCATATGACCCAGTAGCCTCAAAACTGCATGTGCTGGTGGCTTTAGAGTTGCAAGCAGTAACAAGACCTGAACTGGAAAGCAGAAAACCCTGGAGTTTTGAAGCCTGGTGATTTGGTTGATAGTGTCTAAATGACATCCTACGAAGTCTAAAATTTGTACAGGCTGAAGGCATGATTTTGGGTAACTGACTATGATGCATAAGCTGTCACACAGTTGGAGTAAGGAGTCCCTGGCCATGATCAAAGATGTCATCTTGGGGGCAGTGAGGAGCTAATTGTTCTGGCACAGAAAGACCTGAAATCCCTGCAGCCAGACCTAGGCTTCGACCACTGCCATGCACTTGGTAAACACCTGGGGGGCTGTGGTGAGAACAAATGGCAGAGCCCTGAACTGTTCATGAATGACCACCAGCCAGAAGTGTAGAAACCTCCTGGAATGCTCATCTATCCTGATGCAATGGTATGAGTCGTTGAGGTCTAGAGAGCACGTCCAATCATCCTTCCTCAGAATAGGTAAGGTGGACTGTACAGTGACCATCCAAAACTTGGTCTTTTTGACAAACAAATTTAATGTACCTAAATCAAAGATTGGTCTGAGGTCCTTTGTTTTCTTTGGAACTAAAAAGAACCTGCAGCAGACCCCTGATCCTTTTTGGTTTGATGGGACCTCCTGAATGACTCGATCTGCAAGCAGCTTGCAAACCTCTTCAACTGCGTTAAGTCTCTGATGGGGTGGAACATCTGGGAAACATGTGGGGTGACAATTTGGAACTTCTAAAAATGGAATGTAATAAACCTTGGATACAACTCTCAGCCCCCAAGGCATAAAAGGTGATTGCCTTCCAAGATTCTAGGTAGAGAGCCAGACAACTCTCAACTGCCTTCAGAAAAGAGCAGCTGGCAACCCTTCAAGATCACTGAAAGGACCTGGCAGGAAAAAGCCCCACAAAGGCTCCGATTCTGTGACCATCCCTGCACCACAGGCTGCATCTGATCTCCCTCCCCAGTCCTTGGGAGGGACCCTCTGGAGGTGCATCCTGGGAAGACTATTGTAATTTTCTGAAAAAGAGGCACTTGCCTCACTCACTTCTGATTTCTTGAAAAGGTCTGTGGAGGTTGGGGGGTAGCAAAGTGCATTCCAATGATGAACAGAGTACTCCTCTCATTTGCTCCTGGTCAGTGTGTCTAACTCTTGGCCCGAACAAGGAGGATCTGTCAAAAGAACCATTAATGAAGGATGCCTTAAAACAGTCCGCAAAGTTACACAACGACAACCAAGTGTTGCACCGCATGCAATACTGAAGCCTGATGCTCAAGATGCTCCACCAAAATCGAGATAATCTGATAAAGGGCAATAAAAAACAGAAAACTTATTTCTTTCAATGGCCAGGAGATATTTTCTGAAAGCATTCAAGTGTGTTCTCAATCTGGGAGAGTAATAAAGTAAAGACAAAACCGAACAGCACTTAGTAGAAGCACAGGCTGTACCATTAGCCCAAGTCTGAGTGTGTGGTTGTCAGTCTGGGGCAACTGTTTCTATTAGGAGGGTGAAAGTTCAATACTTGAAGATGTACATAGTTTTGTGTGTAAGTATTAAGTTAATAGGTTTTAGGGGTGTATTGCAGCTGTGCTTTTTTTTTTTTGAGGGCTTTCAATAAAACAAAATGATTTGTAAGATGTGACATAGGCTGAAATGGATATGACAAGAAATAATTGTATAAAAGATCAACCTGCCAAACACTAATGTATGCATGTAACACAAGCTGGAACTAGACATTTAAAAATGCTGTTACACATAAAAAGGTGGGAATACTAACTTTTTAACATAATGACACTTTCTGTATCATCTTTAAATGTAAATAGTCTCACAGAGATGTATACAAAAAAAAAAAGAGTAGTGAACTATATAAAAAAATGCAGAGCGGAAATAGCTATGCTACAGGAGACACATTTGGAAAGAAAGAAATGTGAATTTGATAAAGAGAGGTTTGTGGGATGGTTATTCAGTGGAATACCTGGGACAGAGGAAAAGAGGAGTACTTATATTAATTGCAAGAGGAGCTCCAATAGTGATGGAAAAGAATAAAAAGATAAAAAGAAGCTATGTACTCACCATAACGTTCCATCTGAGTAGGTAATTCATTTGCCAGCAACCTGTGGGTATCGGATCCGACCTGGATCTGAGCCGGCAGCTTTCCAAGCTAAAGATCCGAGCTCTCAGCTCCTCCCCCTTTCCCATAATACCCTGCTACCTCCCTCTAGTCCTCAGATCGAGTTTGCCAACTTATCAAGCAACAAACAGCCAAACCATACTCGAAAAGAGAAACGCTAACCTGATGCCTAACAGAAGGAAGGCATTCCGTCATGACTATGACCAGGAAACAGGTTAGGGGGAAGGGGGGGGGTGGGTTGGTTGCTTACAAATTAAGTTACCTACTCAGATGGAATGTTATGGTGAGTACATAAATTTTTTATCTGAAGTAGTTAACTTCATTTGATCAGCAACCTGTGGGACAGAGTCCCCAGCTACCAAAAAACCTGGGAGGTCCTCAAGGAAGAATATTCCGGTGCATTGCGGAGCCAAAGGCTGCCCTCCCTCTGGATATCAGATCCAGCTTGTAGTGTGAAATGAAGGTATGAGAAGAGGCCCAAGTAGCGGCTGAACAGATGCCATCTAAGGGAACTCTTGACCAAAATGCTGCAGAGGTAGCCATAGAACGGGTAGACTGAGCCAAAATGCTGCAGAGGTAGCCATAGAACGGGTAGACTGAGCATGAACCCCCAAGGGTTCTGGCCGACCGGAAGCTTTATACATGTGTAAGATGCAGTGGAACATCCATCTAGCTAAAGTAACTTTCGTAACTGGCTTGCCTAAGGACGGCTTAGTGAAGGAAATGAAAAGTTGCTCCGATTTGTGAGAAGCAGCTGTCCTGTGCAAATAAAATCGCAATTGTGTATGCACATCTAACAAGTGCAGTCTGTATTCCCCTTTGTTTTGAAAGTTGGGGAAGAAAACAGGCAAATTGATGGCTTGATTGATATTGGCCTCGGAGGCCACTTTAGGCAAGGAGGAAGGATTAGTCCTGAGAGATACTCTGTACTTATGGAAGACCAGATACGGGGGTTTTGTACAAAGGGCCTGAAGTTCAGATACCCTTCTAGCTGAAGTAATTGCAATCAAGAAGACAGTTTTCCAAGATAAGAATTTTAAGTCAACAGAGGCTGCAGGTTCAAAAGGTGGGCCAGTCAGAGCCTGAAGAACTAATGTTAAGTCCCATGGATGGACCGCATTCTTGACAGGAGGTCTTAACAGAAAGGTGCCCTTCAAGAAGGTCTTGCACATCTCAGAGGAAGCCAAGGTTGTCCCCGATGTGGAAATGAGAAATGGCCACCATC
Organism: Protopterus annectens; assembly: GCF_019279795.1. Lineage (NCBI taxonomy): Eukaryota > Metazoa > Chordata > Ceratodontiformes > Protopteridae > Protopterus > Protopterus annectens. The sequence continues at coordinate 922,688,330 of NC_056743.1, read as the reverse complement.
TGAACCTTCACAGTAGAAGAACTGGCCCCTTGATGAAAAATGTGGGACAGAAATTCAAGAACTGCTGGAATGGGAGCAGTAAAAGGGTCCAAATCCCTATGTCTGGCCCAGATGGAAAAACACTTCCATTTACTGTTGTAGATCTTCCTGGTAGAGGGCTTATGTGCCGCTACCAGGATAGATTTTACGGGAGACGAGATACCGGGAGTCCTAGCCACTAATGGAACTGGATCAACCAAGCCATAAGCTTGAGGTCATCCAGATTCGGAGTTTGCAATCCCGAAGGATGAGAAATCAGATCTGGAATGGGATCTAAGACCCAAGGAGGAGCTATGATGTGAGACCATAGATACCAGAACCAGATCTGAAGAGGCCAGAATGGGGCTATGAGGATTATTTTGCTCCCCAACCGACGAGCTTTCTGTAGAAAATTGGTCATTAGCAGGAGAGGAGGATAAGCATAAAGAAGACCGGGTGACCAAGCATGAACTAGAGCGTCTCTGGGGCTCTCCCCCGGTGGGGGAATTAGAGCAAAAAATTTGCCGCACTTTGCGTTTGAAGGAGACGCGAACAGATCGCAACAAGGCTGACCCCATCTGAGGAAGATCTGTTTCGCTACTAAGGGGTTCAGAGACCACTCGTAAGGTGTGAGGATAGATAGACTCAGCCCGGAATGTGCATTGCTATCAGAAAACGGTTGGTGGAAATCGCCCATTCTCAAACTCTCATGGCCTCTCGACAAAGAGGGTAAGACCTGGTTCCTCCCGGTTTGTTGATGCACCAGACCACCGCCATGTTGTCTGTCTGAATTGCAATAGTCCCTGGAGGAAGAAGGTCCTTAAGGGCTTGCAACGCTAAAAGCACTGCCCTCATCTCCAGAACATTGATATGCAGAACGGTCTCTATAGGGGTCCATGTGCCTTGGACGGTTCTGCCCATGCAATGCCCCTCCCACCCGAGGTGAGAAGTGTCCGTGGTCACCGTGGCTTGGGGTTGAGGCATCACGAACTGTCTCCCTTCCTGAAGCTCTCGGGAATGAAGCCACAAAAGAAGGCAGTCCCTGCAAACCCTGCTGAGGGGAATCGGTGAATCCAATGGATGTAGAAGGAGGGACCATTGGATCTGAAAGGTCCATTGAAGAACTCTCATGCGCAAATGGGCAAGAGGTGAAAGGCTAATGGCTGCCGCCATGGATCCTAGGGCTCTCAGGACTAATTCCATGGGTGGGGCTGGGGACTTTAGAAGCGCTATTACATGAAGTGATAAGGTGCAGAGCCTGTCCGCTGTCAGAAAGGCCTTGGACTGAAGTGCGTCTATTCTGGCCCCTATGAAATCCAGAACCTGAACAGGATGAAGAGACGACTTCCTGAAATTTATGGTAATGCCTAGGTGATGGGCCAAGAGTAAAAAAATAATCCCTGGCAGAACACAGTAGATGCTTGGTGGGGGCGCTGAGGAGCCAGTCATCCAGGTACGGAAAGACTTGAATTCCCTGAAGTCTCAGGTGGGTCGCCACAACTGCCATGACCTTAGTGAACACCCTGGGGGCTGTGGTGAGGCCAAACTGGAGGACCCTGAACTGATAATGACTGGCCCCAGCCGAAAGCGGAGAAACCTCCTGGATTGCCTGTCCATGAGAATGTGGTAGTACGCATCCTTAAAGTCTATGGAGCACATCCAGTCATTCTCCTGCAGAAGGGGGAGAATAGATTGGAGAGTGACCATCTGGAATTTCTCTTTGGCAATGAACAGGTTCAAAGTTGACAGGTCGAGAATTGGCCTTAAGTCACCCGTCTTTTTTGGCACCAAAAAGAACCTGGAGTAATTGCCCGACCCGGACTGCTCTGGGGGGACGTGCTGGATGGCCTTTTTTCTAGCAATTTATTTCTGAAGCCGCAGCCTCCCTCTGATTGGGTGGGAGATCGGGGAGGCACTTTCCTAGAGGGGGAAGATTCATGAAGGGGAAAGAGTAACCTCTGGATATTATTCGGAGCACCCAGCGATCTGTCGTAATGGACTCCCAACTTGCTAGATGCTCCGAAAAACGCCTCCCGACTGCTTCCAGAGAGGGGCAGTCGGGCAACCCCTCAGGGTTGCTGCACGGGTCGGTTGGAGAAGGGTTCTCTCGACCCGAAATTCTTCGGCCCCCCCTCTGCCTCTGGGCCGGCATCCACCTTGTCCTCCCCTGCCTCTGAAGGATCAAGGGTCTGGAGCGGGACGGGACTGCTGAGACTTCCAGAACCACATCTTCTTTTGTCCTCTTTGGTTCCTTGAGAAGGACCTTTGAGGAGCAGAGAAGCGGATTCCGACGGCAGACAGCGTCTTCCCATCTTTCTTGCTCTGGAGTAGCGTATCGCGGATGGTTTTGCTGAACAGTGTAGAACCGTCAAAGGGAGCGTTCGCGAAGGACGCCTTGAAGGGTTCTGCAAAATCGGAGCCAGGATTGGTGCCGCAAGGCGACCCCTGCTCCGCTGGCTCTAGCCGCCCCCTCCATGTCATGGGAAAAAAGCCACATAGAAGTATTATATATCGACTTCGAGCAGAGAAGGTTCGTTTGTCCTCAGCTGCCATGGACTTCGGGGGAGACCCAGCGTACTCTTATCAGATCTCGCTGAAGCCTAATGACGTGTGCCAGGTAATTCAGCGCCCTTATGGAAAAGGTGGCTGAAGCAAACATCCACTTTCCAATGTGGTCCATCGTCAGAGACTCCTTATCAGGAGGACGGACCGAGGAACTTTCTTGCGCCAGTTCCTTCTTGGTGGCAGCCGCCACCACCATGGCATCTACTGGGAAACCTTTATTCCACGCCGTCTTGTCTGCGGGGGGACAAAGGATTTTATCCGGTCTCCTAGGGATTGGCTCCACAGTGCCTGGCTCCTTCCATGCCCTGGTAGTAATCAGGTCTACCAGGAGGTCGGCCGGAGGGGACACCCAAGAGGTAGACGGGCCTGCGTCAAACACCTCCAGAAACACAGACTCATCTGAGGAAGGTTTCTGGGCTGATCACCCCCGTCTAATGTGCAGCATCTCCATAATGTCTCCAAAGGAGACGTCCTTGGGGGGTGGGGGTGACCTGGTGGAACCTTCCCCTTCCTCTAAGTCAGTGTCCTCTGTGAGGGACTCGGGGGAGTCCAAGTGCCTCCCTTTTACACTTTCTTTTGTGAGGGACCTCCTCGGCGGGACTGTCCAAGCAGGGCTCACCAACGGGGTCAAGTTCCTGTACAGGAACTAACTGGGGTGCAGACGCAGGCTGTCCCTGGGGCCGGACGATGGAAGACAGGCCCATAGGTGAGGGAATGAAGGGTGGATCCGTAGCACGAACCGGGGACTTCAAACTCTTCGACAGCACCCTCTCCACCACATCAAAGGCCGAAGGTGAACCACTCTCCCCAGGCTCCGAGAGCAGTCCCCTTGGCTCCGACGTGAGGACCGGCGCCGGAGCCGACGCGATCGGACCCGAAAGGGAAGTGTGCTCCGACCGCAACAGAGCTGAAGACACACTCACCCCTGCGGATCCGAAGCTCGGCCCCGAGAGCTTGGGTCCGAAAGATGACCCGATAAACTCGAGTTTAAGGCTGGCGAAGTAGCAACTACTATCGGCGCCAACTCCCCAGCTCAGAGACTACTCGGATCAGACGGCTCCGAAACCCGATAGTGGATCGGAGAAGGAGCAATGGGGTGCAAAGAAAGGTGCTGAGCTCCCCCCCCGGAGGGGGGGGGGGCAAGAGCACTCCCATCTGCATCTGGACCTGCACGAATCGACGCATCATCCGGTCCATATCCGCGTCAGAAAGACTCCTAGTAGACCTGGAAGAAGTCGCCGAGGCAGGCCGGGAAGACCGCCTAGATGACCTCGAAGGTGACAGGGACTCCCCCCTCTCGGCTCCGCTCTCAACACTTCTCTCTTTAGCCGGAGGAGAAGACCTGGAAACCCTCACGGGGGAACAGATCAGTTTAGCCGGTGGGGCCGAAGGGGCTGATTCGGCCCGCCGCTTGTGACTTATGTCTCTCTCTTTCTCCCTCTCTCTATGCCTCTTCTCTTTCTTAGAAGAGTCCCCCTCTCCCTGGGAAACAGCGGGAGGTTGAGTCCCAGCCAGGGAAGGGGGAGCTGAAAGCTGGGCAGTTGCAGCCACGACTGGCGCCACTGAGGTAGAGGAGGAAGAAGAATCCGCGGGCAAGAGTCCCGCCAGGATTAGCTTGTTCCTCCTGTTTCTCAGAGCCCAGGGGTAAACAGCCGCACAAATCTGGCAGCCCGATGTTAAATGGGCTACCTCCAGGCAAAGAACGCACTGAGTGTGGCCATTCGCTGGGGACAGCTTATGACCACACTCAGCGCATTTCGAAAAAATGGCCTTAGGGCCCTCGCCATGACACTCACGCACACACCCTTACACACACAGTAAGGGGAAGGAGAAAACACTAAATTTCAATTAAAAAGAACCAAAAATGATTTAACTTAACTAAGGGTCTGAAACGCACACACACAAAAAGCGCTACAAATTTGACAGCAATTTTCCCAATTTACTCTCACCTAAACAGCCAAGAGCTCGTCCTTCATGCTTCAAGAAGCCGCGGCAAATGAGATCTGAGGACTGGAGGGAGGTAGCAGGGTATTATGGGTAAGGGGGAGGAGCTAAGAGCTCAGATCTTTAGCTTGGAAAGCTGCCGGCTCAGATCCAGGTCGGATCAGATACCGACAGGTTGCTGATCAAATGAAGTTAACTACTTCAGACTGGTAGATTTGTAGTACTAAGGGGCTACTGGCAAGAGAGACAGATTACACTGGCATATATTTATATTATACCTAAAACTGCTATAATGGAGCTTAAGAAAATTCTGGGAGAAAAATTGAGCTTTAAGCAGGGTATATTACTTCTAGGTAGGGACTAGAATTTAATTTGCAGCAGTGAAGCTGTATCTGGGGGGCCCAGAAGGGAAACTATGACAAAGGAGGGCAGATTTTTGAAGAAATTTATGAAAATATTTGACATGGAAGATGTGAATTCAGTAGCAGGAGCTCAAAGCGAATTTACATATTTCCCAAGATACAAATATTGGTCTAGACTAGACAGAACATGTATTTCACAGGAACTGTGCATTTAATTGCAAGTTTTGATATGCATCCAATAAAATTTCAGATCATGCTCCAAAAAAATCCACAGTAACAAAATAAAAATAAGACACTTGTGTTTTTCCACCATACCTCTCAAGTGTACCTCTTTATGAGGAACGTACCTCATTTGGGGTCTTAAAAAGTTCATGTTCCTCGAAGTTCCTCATATTGAAAGCGTATGTCACACATTCAGTGTCAGGAATTTTTTTTAACTGAAATCCATTGTAAATAGAAATTAATCATGTTAATTCATTAAAATTATCTTCTTTATAAGTAAAACCAGCATATTTTAACCATCCTATGACCTTCCTAGTTGAAGTTGCTAGTAAGCCATTAGTATGTGTTCCACATTTTGCCCATTTGTTCCACATTATGAAGGCGAGTGTTCCTCATTTTGGAGATGGAAGGTTGAGAGCTATGTTTCCCACCTATCTGTTGAAAAGAGGGATTTAAGGAATGGGTAGTGGAAATTATTCAGGAGTTATTGGAGAAGACAGAAATTTCTTCTGAAAACATAGCTAGAGAGTGCGATAAATTTAAAGTGGAGTTTAAAAATAGAGTAGAAATAAAGGAGAGAGAGATATGGTTTAGAAGTAACATGAATTATTTAGAGGGAATGACAAAGGTTAAAGTATTGCAGAATAGGGGAATCTCACAGAAGAGGAGCAATTGCAGAATGCTAAACAGAAAATACGGGATTATCTCTATAATATGCATGAATTTAGGAAGATTGCTGTTAAGTAACTGTTTTTTTGACAACTCCAGAGCACAAAACACTTTAAGCACAAAGACTCGTGCAATAGGGAGCCTATAACAAGAGATTCCATAGAGGTACTAGAAAGATTTCAAAAAGTTATGAAAGTTTGTATAAAGCAGAGAAATATGGAAATCAGGAAAAGGTACAAATGGAAATGTTTATGGAATCATTAAATATGCCAAGATTACAAGGTAGATGAAACTCAATTACTAATAGGATAGGAGGAGTTGAGATAAAAATGGTGATGTATAACCAATCCACAGGAAGGTCCCCAGGAATAGATGGTATTCCTGTAGAAGTCTGGAAGCTAGTTGGGAAAAACAGATAAAATATCTGGAAAGTTTTGTTTAGCAGTATTTTAAGAGGAGGAGAAGCACCAACATCCTTGAAGAAAACGGTGATGCCTGTAATAACTAAAGAGTGTAAAGACCCATCTGATCTAGCTTCATACAGGCCTATTTCAATCTTAAATCATGATTATAAAGCAAGTATCTGTGTCTATAAAAAAGAATGTCAAAGGTGATGCCAAAATAGACAGATATGGATCAATGTGGTTTTGTGGAGGGGAGGCAAATATCTGATAACATTAACAGAACATTGATGATCTAGAGGGAAGCAGAATGTAAGAAAATACCACTGTTGTTGGTGGGTCTTGATGCAGAGAAAGCATTTGACAGAGTAAGCTGGGAGTTTATGAGCAGGGTGATGGAAGCATTTGCATTCTCTGATAAAATTAGAAGGCTGATTAAGGAGGATATATGCGGGATCAGAGGTTTTAATTAAAGTGGGTGGGCTCATCTCTGATAATTTCTGTTTAAATAGAGGAACCAGGCAGGGGTGTCCATTATCTGCATTATATTTAGAACCACTGGCAAAGAAAATAAGGGACTCAGAAATGTAAGGATTTAATTGGTATGGCACTCGAGAAAAACTGGTTCTACTTGCAGAAGATATTATTTTATATCTGATAAAACCAGAAAAGGACATTTCAATGATGAGGAGCATTTTGAGATGGTTTCAAATCTTTTCAGGATACAAAATTACTGAAGCTAAAACAAAGGCAATAGCTGTAAATTATGTACCCACACATGAATTGGTTCAGCAATATCCATATTTATTGGGACATAAAGTATTTAGAAGTATGGATTAAAAAGGATTCAGGTGTGACAGTTAAGGATATCTAGGAGGAGACTAAACAAAAGAAAATACAAACTGAGAAATTGGAAACTATCTTATGGATAGCAAGATACAAGCAGTTAAAATGTTTTTAGTCCCTTTAAGTTTTATACACAGGGTCAGGCATATTTTTATCAACCAGAGGATAAGTTGTGGATAGCAATTAATAAAGACCTGAAAGATTATATCTAGGAGGGGAAGACAGCAAGAGTCAACTGGGAAAAGCTGATTCTTCCAGTAAAACAAGGCAATTACCCGGTCTGAAGGGGCATTTCAAAGCTAGAGAGTTAAGGCTCCTATACATAGCACAAGCAGAAACTTAAAATTCAAAGTAGAAAGGGATGATGACAAAATGGGAGGAAGATGAAGAAACAAGGAGAGACTAAGATTCTGGATGCAGATCCTTAAGGAGAGTAACAATACTCACACAGAATATTGTACTCATAAAGCAGCAGAAAGTATTTTAAGAACTAATCCAAAATGAAAACGGAGAAAGGAGATTATGACGATAGGGATGACTGCAATTAGGGATACAGACAACAGGCAAGACGGGGCTGGAATTTATTGGAGAAAACTGGCAAAAGAACCAAGGTATTGGGAGAAAATAATTGGGGGGGGGGCAATATAATGGGAAGAGGCCAAGAATTTATTTGGACTGCAGGCTATAGATGGCCTTCCCCATCAAGGATTGATAGAGTACAGGCAAACAGAGAGAAATAAGGACATTCTAAGTGAAAGACCAGCACTGCCAGAGTATTTAGTACAATCTAGAACAGAAGCTGCTATGGGACTAATTAGTACAGCATATAAAATATTGCATGATAACTATAAGAATCAATCAGAAGAGGTTAGAAAGGATTGGGAAGAGACTGAATAAGCATTTCACAAAGAAACAATGGGGGATATATGTATGTCTCCCAAATATGCAACAACATCTGGAAGATTTAGGATCTTTGCTTACATAGGTATTTTTATACTCCAAATAGACTCCAAAGAATTTTTCCGAAGGTAGACAGCAAATGTTGAAGGTGTGACAGGGGAAAAAAAGAGGCAACTGGAAACATATTTTCTGGGAGTGTAATGAGTTGGCAGACTTTAAAAATGCCCTGCTGACTACTCTATCAGAAATACTGGGTGAGCAAATTGATATGACTAAGGAAATTATTTTTTGAGTTATGATATAGAATTGGAATTGCATAGACATAGCAAGGCCTTGCTGAGTCTAATTATGATGGCTGCCAAAAAAGCAATTATTAGGAAATGGAAATCAAGTCTAAAACAACTGTACTAGAAGTAGTGAATATAGTGAGAGAGAGAAAACAACGGTAAATGGGATCTTTAGAAAATGGGAGGAGCAAATTACACAGAAAAAAATTGAAATTGTGGGAACAATACATGCTGACGAAGAATGAGGTTTAAAAGAAGGCAAGATATGAATGAGCAACGTAATGTTTGACTGACAGTGACTGCACAGACAAGTGATGTATAATGACTGATGATTGGTTGCAGGTGCTAATGAAAAAGGGGAGGGGATGCTGGCTCGGAAATTTGATCCTTCTCCCTACAGGAAGGCATCCTCGCTACAACACTGAAGGCAAGGGGGAACCTGGCCTATCCAGTCTGAGGGTTCCAGAACCTGAAGGTACCAGAGACAGCCCCAAATGTGAGGGAGCAGCACCTAGCCCTGGTGCTGAGATCAGTGCTGAGCGGCGCAAAGCTGAAGCCCAGGGTGGAAACTATGGTTCTGAAGCACAAATCGCCATTCGTGATCTACAAGCTCTCATCTTTGATGCCACAGATCAGAGTTTCTACTGGCCCCAAACAAGTTGGGGTTGAGGCTACCAAGAAAAAGAATGTAGCAGAAGTCAGCCTAGCCATTGGATCTGACCCCAAGGGTGGAAATTCAGCTGGCTCTGAAGACCTTGTATCTGAAGGACCCAAGGGAGGAGCCAGGACACAAAGGTCCCGGTGCCACACACAGACCCAAACGGGTAAGGCTTCAACTGCATCGGTGCCTGCAAAAAGGACCTCATCTGCTACTTCAGGTCAGAGGATTTGATGCCGTCCGCTGACTCAATGATCAAATGGATGAAGCCACTGAAGTGGGCTTAGGTCTTCTGAAAGAAGATACCATGTGCCAGATCCAAGCCAGAGAGGTTCTAAACTGGGGCGGAGATGGGTAGGACATTGGCGGCAGCTGAGGTGGGGTGCTCGGAGATAAAGGGGAAGCTACCCTACCTGAAGATGCCCCTTTTAACCAAGAAGGGGCTTGAGATGCTTGGAGCTGGAGATGAAACTCTCCCAAGACTTGGGCACCAAAGGCGATCGGCTCCGGGATGCTGGGGCTGATATCGGCACCAAGGCAGCTGGGTGATATGAAAGTCATGGGACCTTTGGCTCCAGCAAGCCTGCGGGAGTTATCCAGAAGTAGATGTTGAAGAGGACCTCTAGCGATCCCCTTTGGTATGTTTGGAGTCTCGCTGTCGGGGTTTCTCAGACCCAGTCTTTGGAGCTGGGGAGAAACCACCCCAGATACAGACGCAGAAGAACCCAAGGGTAGAAGCTCTTTCAACACCAACTTAACCCTATGCTCGTTGATGCCCCATAGTGCCAAAACTTTCACAAATGGAGCATCTGGAATCAAGATGCGCTATTCCCAAACAACAAACAGTATGTTTGCCTCTGGAAAGGCAATTTGTGCCCACAGGAAATGCACTTTTTAAAACCCTTATCCATCCTAACACTTAAACCTAAACTAAGGAGAAAGCACTCAAGTCCACGTAACACACCACACTACACACTAAAAGGGTGGGAAGGGGAAAACTCTGTCCACTTAATCCACGTCACCCTACAACCAATCCCATCCATTTTCCAATAATAAACAGCGCTTTAAAGCAACCAAATGCATAAATTACAATGAATATAAACTTAAGCTAAATTGAAAAAAATTACACAAAAAACTGCATTACCATCCACATAAAACTTTGGTGGCAATTACAGTTAAACGCCACAACCCCCCCAGGTCTAAATGACCATGTTTCAATTACTAGCATTCTTAAATTAAAATCTTATGTGATTTAATTTGGCAGTTTAACCGTTTTATGTGGATGGTAATGTAATTTTTGTGCATTTTTTTTTCAATTTAACAGAGAGAGTATATTAATTAGAATAATTATTTTGAATAATGTGATTCTGGTGAAGTTTGTTCCTGATCCTGCTGCTTTTTTGTGGAACAGAAAAAGTTACCAACTAAGGGTAAGGGAAAGTACAGTTGTGTACACTTACCATAAATGTAGATGTTCGAGTGTATTCACTGTTGCAGTCATCACACTTGGGTTATCCTGCCAGGGGGTAGCCCTCAGTTGGCCCGAATACCAGAGGCTTCGTATTTCTGCATTGGTTGCTGTCACTTCAAGACTGACGTCAGGTCGTCAGAGGTATAAAAACAGGCAGCCAACACCATTACATCAGTTTTTCTTGCCCCAAATGTCAGGAGTCCCCAAATAGGGAGCTAAGTTATGGTGGAAAAACACCACCAGTAAAAAGTAAATACCAATAGCCCAGTAAGGAGTGAGGAAGAGACAGAGAAAGAGAGAGACAAGGGGGGCTGGAGGGTGGGAAACCAGGACTGCAGCAGTGAACACACTCGAACATCTACATTTATGTTAAGTGTACACAACTGTACTATGTTCTTCGTGTTTCACTGTTGCAGTCATCACACTTGGGTTGATTCCCAAAGCTGAAGAATGGGTGAAGGCAGTCAAGAAGAGTTGGGGCTGGCTAGTAAGCCCTGCAGGACTGTTGTTGCAAAGCCCGCCATGGATGTGGAAAAGATTGGCAGGTGGTAATGCTTGGTGAAGGTATGAACAGAACTCCAAGTGGCAGCTTCCAGAATGTCCCTGGTAGGGACTCCTCTGACAAAGGCTATAGAGGTTGAAGTTGCCCTAGTGGTATACGTTCTGACCCCCCCTGAAGGGGTGGTTTCCCATGCTGTTTGTAACAGAAATGGATACAGTGTGCTATCCATTTTGATATGGCCTTGCCCTCTGTCCCTGGTGCAAAGCTGACTAGTAACTGGTCAGATTTCCTAAAGGGCTTAGTCCTATCAAGGTAGAATCTGAGCTGTCTGTGCACATCTAAGGAGTGCAGGATTTTTTCCCCCTTATTTTGAGGATTAGGCAAAAAGGTGGGCAAATGGATAGATTTGTTGAGAGCCACACTGGACACCACTTTAGGCATGAAAGTTGGATTGGTTCTGAGGGAGACCCTGTCAGCATGAAAAATAATGAAGGGTTCCAAAGCCATAAGTACTTGTAGCTCAGGCACTCTTCTAGCTGAAGTGATGGCCAGAAGCAAGGCTGTCTTCCAAGAGAGAAATTTTAACTCTGCTGATGCTGCAAGCTCAAAGGGAGGTAGCATCAGCTTTTCCAACATAAAGTTAAGGTCCTAAGCAGGGGTAGGGGCTCTTCTTGGTGGCCTTATGTTGTTAGCCACTCTCAGGAACTGCTTGATGAGAGGGTGAGAGAAGAGAAATGGCTCCATGCTGTAATGAGCTGAGATGGCAGAGGCATGGATCTTAATGGAAGAGAAGGGCAGGCCTCTGTGGAGTACGTCTGCTAGGTAATCCAGGATAAGAGGTAAGGAGGGCTGTGCTGTATCCGCTCCTTTAGTGTGAATCCAGGAACAATACCTTTTCCACTTGTCAGCATCGGATTTCCTTGTACTGGGTCATCTGGCTTCACGTATGGCATCCAGTACTTGCTTGCTTAGGCTGCCTACTGGAGGAGAATTCAAAAGCCAGGCTGCAAGGTTCAGGGTTTGCAATTGTGGATGCAAGAACTGCCCCTCCTGCTGAGTCAGGAGAGTTGGGGTAGGTGCCATGGGGGCACTGGTGACAGACTGCGCAGTAGTGGGTACCTGTGTTGCCGTGGCCAGTCTGGGGCTATCAGGACTGCTCTTGGTCTTTCCTCCCTTATCTTGAGTAATACTCTTGTAAGAAGAGGCAGCGGAGGAAATGCACAGATTAAGAGGTTTGCCCACTGGAAGGCTAGAACATCCACTTTCCAGGCCTCACTGTGAGGTACCCTGGTATAGAATTTGCTGAGCTGGTGGTTGTAGGGGGAAGCAAATAGGTCCACCTCCGGGGTACTCCATTTCTGGGTCACAAGACTGAAGGTGTTGTGGTTTAATTGCCATTCATGTGGGTCAAGGAGATTTCTGCTTAAGTTGTCTGGCAGGAATTGAACTTGCAGGTGAATATGCATGGCTGAGGCCATGTTCCACAGGGTCATGGTTAGCCTGCACAGTGGGTAAGAGTGGGTTCTCCCATGCTTGTTGATGTACCACATCACTGTGGTGTTGCCAGTTTTGATTAGTAGGGACCCCGGTGAGAGTAGGGATCTGAAAGCTGTCAGTGTGCTGAACAGCTAGTATCTCTCTTTGGTTGATGTGAAGATGAATTTGATTTGGGCTCCAGTGGCCCTGAACGCACTTGCTGTCCCGATGTGCACCCCAGGCATAGTCTGATGCATCTGTGGTTAGGTTTAGGCGGCATGGGGTTGTGTAAAGGAAAGCCCCTTGTTGTGGTTGCATACTGCTGCCCACCAAAGGAACTCTTTCCTTAGACAAGGTATTACAGGAATGATAGTTTCCAGGTCCTGAGAATGTTGGCACCAAAGACTTAAGTACCACTGAAGTTTCCTCATATGCAGTCTGGAATTAGTAGAATGCAGGAAGGCCACGAACCCTAGAGTCTGCAGGATTTTCCTTGCGGATAGCTGGGTTCTGGTGGCCATTTGAGCGAAGTAGCCTGTCAGATAGGCTTGTTTTTCTGGAGCAAGAAATGCCATCTGGGTTGCTGTGTCCTAGCTTGCTCCCAGGAATACAATTTTTGGACTGGGGACTTACTTTGGATTTCTTTTCATTTTTCTTCCAGGGAGGTTAGAAGGTCCTTTACAAATATCAGGTGCTACAACAGCTTTTCCTGACTGTGTGCCTGAATCAGGCAATCATCCAAGTCGTGATAAATTTTAATTTTCTCTGTCTGCAGTAGGCAATGGCTGGAGCCAGGCATTTTGTGAAAACTGTGGGAGCAGTGGATAAGCCAAAGTGGAGTGCAGAAAACTGATAATGCATAGATCCTGCCCTAAAACGTAGACATTTCCTGCAGGAGTCCCTGACTGGAATGTGCAAATAGACTTCCTTTAGGTCGAGGTTGGCTAACCAGGCATCTTTGGACAGCATAGGGAGAAGCTGCTGTAGGGTGAGCATTTTGAATTTTGGTACCACCAGGAAGGTGTTTAGAATGGATAGATCTAAGATTGGGCGCCATGTGCCATCTTTTCTGGGTACCAGGAAAAGTCTGGAATAAAAACCTTGGCCTATCAGTTCTGCAGAAACAGGCTGAATTGCCCTTATGGAGAGAGCAAGGACTGAACTTGGTTTTCTGCCTCTGCCCACTGGTTTGGAGGAAGGTCTGGGGACCCTTTTGGGGTTGGCAGCATGTGGAAATAAAATTTGTAGCCCTGGGATACTATGTTGAGGACCCATCGATCGTTGGTGATGGCGGCCCAGTTTTTTGCATGGTGGGCAAGTTTTCCTCCTAGGGGCACGAGCAATTGGGCAGAGGTGAGTAGTGGAGTTGAGAAGTCATTGTGAATTCTTTCCGTAAAAGGGGGGGGCTTAACACTCCCTGCTTTAAAAGTGGAGGCACTCTATTGCTTAGATCTCTGCATACCCCGAGACTGTAAACTGGGGGGGGTCTGTTTCCCCTGGGTCTAGTCTGAGTTGGCCTTGAGGGGGCTGGAAAGGACCAATGTTTGGAGGGGCAAAACCTGCTGAATCCTGGAGGCTGCACTTGCAAAAAATCTTTGACAGTCTGCATAGACTTAGCCTTTTCTTCCATCATTTTTAAAACCCTCTTCTGCTTTGGTGCCAAACAGATTATCCTTGTGCAAAGGAGCGTCCAAGAATTTTGATTTGACATGGTCTGGCAAGGTCTGCTCCTTAAGCCAGGCATGCCTTCTAAGTACAGCACCTGTGACTGCTGCCCTGCAAGATGCTTCTAGGGCATCAAACCCACACTGCAGGGTATGCTTGCTGACTTGGCTTGCAGAATCCATAAGCTTCTGTAATTCTTCATTTTCTGCCCAGTCAGGAAAGGTAGATAATTTTTGCTTAATAAGTTCCATAGTATGTTGTTGGTATTTCAGCACATGGAACTGACAATTCAGTTCTCTAATGGTGAGAGTTGCAGAGGTGTATACTTTTTTACCCTATCTGTCTAAAGCTCGGGAATCCCTGTCTGAGGGGGGTGGGATTCTTAGCTGTAGTTGCTTTTATTCCTTTAGGTCCTTGGGAGATGACCTCTGGGTCAGCAGTAGGATTCCTGAAGAGAAATTTGTGAGAATCAGGAACTCTGTAGTACCTATCCGGTTTCCTTGGAGCAGGGAGTAAAGTATCAGGAGTTAGGCTGGATTCCATAGACATCATCCACAACATCCAGGACAGGAGGGATAGCTAATGGTCTGTGCTCTGGTAAATCTAAAAATTCCCAGAGTCTTTTTTTGGACTGAGGTAAATCCTGGCATTCCCAATGGAAATGCTCTCTCAAAGTATGTAAGGTTTCACCAAAAGAAAAGTCCTCTGGAGGGGAGGCAGAAGGAATGGATTCCTCTGCATCTGAATCCTCATAGGCAGATAAAGGCATGTCTTCATATTCAGAAACCTCAGAGTCATTGGACTCCTGGTCAGATAAGGCTGCTGGGGAAAAGTCTCTTTCTTTTAGCATGGGAAGGCTGGCTTCCCCTAATCAGCATGATCAGGTCTTCTGCCATTTTAAGCATCTGAGACTGTGGCAAGGAAGTGGTCGTTTGAGTCATTTTTTAAGGTGCAGCTTGTACTCTTGGCCTTAGAAACTGGGTAGTTTTAGAAAGAACTTAAGTTGAATATTGGTAGTACGAAGAAGTTCCTCAGAAGCCGGTGCCTGCACAGCGGCTCCGGACCCACCCAAGGTAGAGACCTCTACAGATTCTGTAGTCAAAGAAGAGTCTCGCGACATACTGGACTCCAAACAGGTCTCGGTAGCAGCCTGCGAATCCACTGAAGCAAGCATCAGGGGCTGCGAAAGCACCTAAGTACTGCAAACTGGCGACTAGCTTAACAGAAGCACCGTCAGCAGGTTTGGACCTGTGCGGTCTGTCTCTGTCTTTATCCTTATGTTTTTTCAGAAGATCGGTAGTTGGATGGCTTACCAAAGCCATTTTGGAATATGGAGATTGAGAAAAAGTATTTAGCTACAATAAGGGCCCAACGACGAATAGTTCGGGTGTTGAACAAGGCACAAAACCAATAGAGAGGTATGTCGTGGTCTGGGCCTAAACAGGTGACACAGTAAGAATGGTAATCTCGGTGTGGTATTTGCTTTCCACAGGCAAGACAATTGTTAACTTTTTCAGACATCGGTTAGAGCAAGAAAAAAGGATCCCCAATGGGGTACTTAGCTTTTGAAGACTTCAGGATGATTCAATATCAGAACGAAAACTCAGGTAGCAGCCAACCAGCACTCGTGCGAACTGCTTTTGCTTTGGGCTCCTCGGCAAGAAAGACTGATTTAATGGCGTCTGCTGCCTGTTTTTATACCTCTGACGACCTGACCTCAGTCTTGAAGTGACAGCAACTGACACAGAAATACTAAGCCCTCTGGTATTCAGGCTGACTGAGGGCTACCCCTGGCAAGATAACCCAAGTGTGATGACTGCAACAGTGAAACACAAATAACATCAGGAAAATTCTTACCAAATCGCTAAGCTAACTTCTCGAAAAACAGAAAGCAATATGGTGCCAAGATCAAGCTGCAGACCCAAACAGCAGCAAAGTAGACCTGGGGAACTGTAAAAGGAGCAGACAGTTATGGGTAAGGAAATCACAGCCAAGTGGACAAAAGACTTCAGAATTGTCTGGTGTGAGATCACTGATGGATCCAAAGTCCCATATGTTGAAGCCAGATGGTGCAGACATCAGATTATTTGTTATAAGTAAAATAAGTAATGTATAATGTGTGTAAAATGGAAAAAATGTTAATATGGTTGGTTTTCTTTTCTATCAACGTATGTGTACCTATGCATTAAGTGAATTTAATAAAGCTGTTAAAAAAATAAAAAGACTTTGGGGAGTAGATGGAGAAGGGAGGAAGCATAAAGAAACCTCTCTTCACAGGGAAGAGACATGGCATTTACCCTCCATGCTGGAGGGCAAGGAGTCCTGGAGCAAAACAGCTGTAGTTGCCTGTTGTGAATTGAGGCAAATCAGTCTAGCTGATGAATACCCCATTTGTGTGTGGACCATGTCTGGGAAGAGGTCTCTGTTCAGCATCTATTCATGAAGGTCGTCCCTTGATCTGCTGCTGTTCTGAGAGGGAATGTAAACTACTTGGAGTGACAGGTTTGTTTTTCTGACCTATTCTAATGTTAGAATGGCCAATTTGCATAACTGCTAAGACCCCCCCCCCAAAACTAAATTTTTATGTACCACATTACTACAGAGTTATCTGTAAAAATTCTGAGAGGACCTGTAGACCAAGTGTGAGAGAAAATCTACAGGGCCTGAATCAGTGCTGGCATCTCCTTCAGGCTGATGTGCTCTGTTCTCTGATTTGATGGCCACTGCCCCTGGACTCTCAGGAAACCTGCGATGCCCCCCACTACATCTGACACATCTGTACTCAGGCCCTGGTGAAGTATCTGCCTCTTGAAAGAAAGGCCCGCATTGACATTTAACTGCAATATCCACCACTGAAACTTTCTTCAGAAAAGGAAGAAGTGGAATCTAAGTGTCCATAACATGGGATGTTGGGACCAGACCTATTTTCAGGTATCATTAAATCTTTCTTGTGTGGCACTTTGAGAAGGTTACCATGGGTACGGTTGTTGTCATGAACCCCAAGGTCCTAAGAACTTCCCTTGCAGTACAAGACTGAAGGGGCAGTAGAAATTGAAGTAGCTGGAGACAGCCTGTACCTTTTCTTGTGGTAGTAAGGCCCACATGATTTGTGTGTCCAGTCTGCAGCTTAGAAAGACCAAGTCTTTGATAGAATTCAATGTAGATGTTTTTAAGTTTATCATGACCCTCAGACACTGTAGGAGGAAGGCCGTGAAGCTGGGATGCCTAAAAAGAATCTGCCAAGAAACTGCCTGTATTAACAGATCTAGATATGGAGAAATTTTAATTCCCCGAGTTCTGCAAAAGGCAATGACTAGTGCCAGACACTTCTTGAATACCCTGGGGACTGCAGACAATCCAACGGGTAAAGCACAGAACTGAAATATGATGGACACACTGAAAACCTTACAAATTTCCTGAAAGAATGGTGAATGGGGATGTAGAGGGAGAGGAATCTTTCAGGTCTAAAGACATACGGAATTGCCTGAGGGACGACGAAAGTCGAGAGAGTCTGGAGTGACATTTTGAAAGAGGAGTCCTTTAAAAAGGTACTGAGAAGGAACAAATCCGGTTAAAGTCTTCATTCCCCTCCATTTCTGTTTATTAGAAAAAATATAGAATAGAATCCTTTTCCTACACACTGTTGTGGAAAAGGTTCTAATTGTGCCTTGCTTGTGCAGGGATTGTACGACTCGTCTGCAGTCCTTCATAATTTTACCTTGTTCTTTGCAATGCTTTAAACATGTTGGCTGCCTCAAGGACAAAAGTCCCTATTCGGATTTGAGTCAGGTAATTCACGGCTCTGAAGGCCAAAGTGAAGATACAGTATACCTTTTCCCAAATCTATTGTCCTGCTATCTTTATCTGAGGTAAGGGCATTAGCAGCAGGAAATAGCTTAAATGGCTTAGTCATAGAAACAAAAGCAGAGCAATTTGCCAAAGGATTGTTATGAAGGAACTAAGTGTACAGACATTTTATAAAACGTATCAGACCTTTTAGGTTCAAGAGGTTGAGAATCGGGAGCAGTGAAAGTAAAGCATCCATAAAAGGCTGGACAGGTGCAGAGAGAGGGGTGCCTACCTACAGCAAATTGTAATATATATTTTTTTTGTACATCAGAAATTTGTCTCGATTTCCACTCAATATGCTTCATCATATTAGATACAGTTTCCCCAAAGGAGATTTCTTCTAAAGCAGGATCACAGGCTAGTTGGCTTGGGGAGCGAATATGAGAAGTGTAGGCCAGGGAATGTTCATCTGGAGGAGACCAGCTCATCCTCAACTGAGGATACCTCTTCTGAGTGGCAGGAGCAGTACGAGCAGAAGGAATAAAGGATAGTGGTTTGACAGCCAAAATGGCTTTAAACAGGCCTTGGGAAAATTCCATCCATTCTTTTTCCTGGGACATTGGAGGGGAGCAAACTTTTTTCTTCTTCTTGAGAAAGTCATGTCAGATCCTACTCCTGATGTACTTGGATTAGGGATCCTGGTACTTCTTCCTGAACTAATATTTGGGGAATACCCTCTGGTCCTTCCAAAATAAGATGAGGCGCCCCCCTTCTCCCCCATGTGGGTAACACCAGTCTTACTGGGTGTGCAAGAAACAGATATCATACCAGTCTCTGACGGGACTGCAGTAGCAGGAGCTTGAGAAACAGTTGAGCATACTGTGGATTCTGATATTACAGTGGGTATATCTGAGTCTTACTGGGCAGTCAAAGGATCAGGCCTAGACCATTTGACCCCCCCCCCCCCAGAATGAGTGGACATCAGATGTGGAAGGCTGGATCTGACATCTTTGTGAGGCACTTGAGCTAGGTCTTCAAATGAGAACTAAGAGTAGGAAAAGACAAGTACATAAGGTTTTCAGTAAAAATGATTGATAGATATTGCAGTTTTTATAGTCCTACTTAGCACCTAGGCAAGATAGACTCTTAAGTAATCTACCTACCAAAATCGCAACATCTCCTCCTAGCTGATATCCAACAGTACTGAATCACAATAACTTTAAAACCAAAATAAGGAAGGTTCCCCAATGGGGCACTTATCTGAAGAAGTGAAGGCATAAGGATCCCAATAACCATGCTTAGGCAATATCGACTGGTGAGAGATCTACTTTTGGACTGGTAGCGAGACACTCTGAGGTTTTCATGCTCATATGTCTTATGTTCACTTATGGCCACAGGCTTAGGTCATACATTGGATGCATGGCTCCATTGAAGGTGTTGGCTTTGGTAAGCCAGCCGGACCATCCAGGTTTTTTGGTGAGATGACCCAACAGTTTGGAATATTGCAACAGTGCTCTAAGGAAGGACATCAACAGTAAAAAGGCAATACCTGGTACTATGGCACAGAGGAATAAAGCTCTGACTGCATTCCAGATTACCAGTGCTTGACTACTGGCATGGGAACTGGATAGGGGAATGACAGGAGTGACAGGTCGATGTCTGCTTGCTCATATACTGCACTGGTAACACCCTGTGGTGTATTGCCAGAGTGTATCAAAGAACCTGATGTTGTAAGCACTGTCTCTTGGTCTTGAGGTTGTGGAAGTAAGCATACACCACCAAAAGGCAGCTATAGGGGAGCTCGACAGGCTGCCAAAGGGGTGCGAATAGGGCACTGTGCAGAATCCAAAGACTGGCACACTCACCAACACTTGACTCTCATTTACGCAATGGAATAAGCAGACTGTAGAGCTTATCACACCTCTCCCCAAAACAAAACAGAACAGCAGACAAGCAACTGCCACCTCGAGCTATTATGTTCAATTAAATGAGACGCGGAACTCGTACACACACACATTATATACATATGGAAGCATTAATATGCAAACTGTTAATCTCTAATGATGTATGCAAAAACCTCCTCAAACAATAGCAACAAAAATTTACAGGAAACTATCCTACAGCTTAATGCAATGTCTGCAGTACGGTTACACACCATTACAGAGAGATTTGGAGAAGAATGCCATCACCATTCTGCACATCCACTAGCATGGAAGAGGCTATCAAAACTCATTCTGTCTTTACAGCCTACACATATCAATCCTTAAGAAATACACAAATTCAACCATGTAAGAATTCACAGGTAATGTCAATCTATTTGTGATGGCTAGAACCTTTTTACACGGAAAGCTGCAAGTAGTAGTTACCATACGTCTGCATGATAGGCAATATTAATTTAGCTAGATGTACGCTAAATGTTACTAACTGGCTTTCACTTTGCAAGGGAGGGGCTCAGGACCATTATGTGCCCTGCTGGAAGACATTAACTTGACATTTGGGACCACTAGTAGTCTAACCACTGTGTGGAAAATTAATTAAGAAAACAATAGCGATGTCCTGTTTTTCCTGCAGAATAAAACTTACTGTAAAACATAAAGAACACTGTTTCCTATGATCTTGTGATACAAGACTGGGAAGGAGGACACTGCTGATAAAAATTTGGCCATTCACTACTTTACTGTTTACATCTACATCATATTGTTCATGACTAAATGAAAATTTATCACAGTGCATTTACTAGTGTGCGCACGCGCACACAAAGTACTGAGGCATGGAAACAGAAATTGAATACATTACCTCAGAATCCTCAAGTACACCTGCAGCATTTGTTAAGATACCAAACCGCTCTTTTCTCTTCTTTAGTTTTTCATCCTCATCAACCTAAGGAAAAAAACATTACTGCCTTTATTGACAAATTACTTTACAAGGATTTATTAAATAAAGATATTCCAATAAGGAAGGGACACAACTCCAAGATTCTGGACTCAAAAATATTTTTACAGAAAGTTCTAGTGGGACAAGCAACATGAGGTTTGACACACCCTTAATTAGACAGTCAATTTACATGATTTGTCTTTCTCAGACATTATTAAATTACAACCTTCATGTCACTCTGTTCCTGTTCCTTTGCATTAACACTGCCCAAAATCAGAAGATACGTTAACAAAAAGCAATGAAGGCAAAATGTTAATCCATAAAAATAGCAAGCTTGCCAGTTCCATGGAATAAAGTAATTATAGTCCTGATTACAATCCAAGAAGCTTGGGATCAATAAGCAGCTTTAGCAATGGAAATATTGATTAGTTTACTCACTCCAACAGAGCTCAGGAAGTTTGCACTGTAACTTCCAATGGGCAGAGCCTAAGCCTTTTGACAGAATCAAATTATGTACTCACATAGGTTCATATTATCTGGAACCATAGGGGTTACGAAAGAAGTATAAATGGCAAACCCTTCAGCACAAACTATTTTTATAGTGGTAATATTCTTTAGGTTCTAGGTCTTAAACTGAATTTAATAAGTCACAGTAAACAGTAACAAATAGCTTACAATATCTCAGCAACCACAGTTCTGTGTTACTTGGTTGTTGAGATATTTAGAAAAATGTGAAAGCTGTATCAATATAAACTAATATCATAAAAACTGTTAATATCACCTTAACCTGCACTAGACAGAGGTCAAACATTAATGCAGTTGAGTTTGTCATTGTGTAAGTTTTAAGATGAAATTGTTTAAAACCTTGTACATAGCATGGTTTTAGAATAACTGATGCAAACATGAACAAACAATATTTGACTTCTACAGCCATCAGTAGGAGTTAACTGCAGATGTCACTCCGATGTAACGAGTTAGAAAGAGGTAGAAGTGAGCAACAGATGTGTGACTGTCAATCACGACTAGGAGTTATTGCAGAGCTGGAGATTGCCAGTGTAAGCTGGACTACATCAGTAGCATTCAGGTCAAGCCTCATGTTAAGGACTACCAAGTAATGTTGGGACCTGTTCCTCACCCTGACTACACAAAAATATTTCGGATTTCACAAGGAAGATGTAGCAGAAGCAATCATACATGCTAGGAACCTACAAAATCCCTGAATGCTGCTTGAACAGGACCCCTTCCCACAGAAAAATAAATGGAGGAAACCTGATGACTTACAGGCACTGAGGAGAAAAACAAAGGGAAAATAACTATATCCCTCCCTTCTTAGTAATTCTTGACAAATATACTTTAGCACAGAATATCTGTCCATTATAAATGGATGCAAGATTTCTAGAAGTTTTTGGACACAATAGCAAGTTGCAGTAGCCTTGCTCAAGAAAATGCAAGGAAAAGCTTCCAGACTTACACTAATTGTTTACTGAACGCAATCTTTTCAGTGCACCACAACTGGAGAGAAACAAATACATTCACACATCAATAAGCACATTATCTTTCATATTAGTTTAGATCTAAAGACAGACGAGGATTTATCCAAACCACAAAGAGCCAATTAAGTCCTCCAGTCATTTGTTTGGATTGGAAATAACACAGCACAACCACAATGGCAACAATTATTATTATTATAATTAAAGGTTGGAAGCCTTTGCCCAATTTTTATTTTTCCCCACTTTTATTGTGGGGTTGTATACAACCTCCAAAAAATAAATGATGCAAGATAAATGGTTCACAGCTGAATCATGACAATAAAATTGCGTTAAGAGGCAAATGTCAGCCTGGCTCCATGGCATAAGCAGATAAAGTTCTAACTATGACCAATGCTCAATTAACAGCTTGGGTTGCTGGAAAGGCTGGTTGGGGCGGGATTGAATGGTCAATGTCAGTTTGTCCAACCTGGGAGGGGTGGAGTGGTCCAGTCCACGGCAGTGAAGGCTCCTGCTGGAGAAAGAGGTGCATGTCATGCAGTGCATGGGCCAGAGATGTGATAGTGGCTCTGTCCCAGGTGACGTTCATACAGTAGTCTCCAGGACGCATGTGCAATGAGGTATAGTTGCGTAAGATCTTATAAAAGATATTTCACCAGATCATTTTGCCATATTCCAGACTTATGGGATATAGCTGCCAACAATAGCATATGTCCATACAGTCTACACAGTAATCCACAGTTCCATGGCATAAAGTGATTATAGTCCTGACAGTCTCGTGCCATATGTCCAACCCATGACTTATGCACATGAATACATGCTAGCAGTTAAAAAGACATAAGAGCAAAAATCCTCAGTGTGTTTTTGCCCCAGAAAAAGAGAGAGAGATTTAACACTCTGAAGACCGACAGTCACTGGAATATAGAGAGAGTGGGGAATTGAGGGATCCTCCTCTCCCAAGAAGATGCAGGTAAGAGAGAGGATTTACATACTGCAACAGTGATCTATTCGAACATCTAATGTTATGGTAAAATCTTGCACAACTGTACTACGTTCTTCATTAGATCACTGTTACAGTATTCCTGACATGAGACAATTCTCAAGGCTTACTGACTAAAGGTTCTTGTCGCCCCCTACAGTGCTTTTTTAGGCAAGGTTCAAATGACAAATTCACCACCGTAACAGGAACAGGAAAGCAAAAACTGAGGGTGATGCTACTCAATGCTAGAAGTCTAAATCTCAAAATGCACTCACTCGAGGCACTCCTTAAAATGGTGAACATAGATATCTGTGCAGTGACTGAGACCTGGTTCAAGGCTCTAGAGAGCACCCCTGCACTACCAGGCTATATCTCATACCACACGTTTCGGCCATGTAACCTGGACCGGAACACAAAAGGCCATATTCATTAAGGATATCCACACCTCCAGGTTAGTTGCTCAGCATAATGTATCTGAGGTTATCCAAGTGCAACTAACTCTGGGCAAAACTGCAATCCAAATTGTAGCTTGCTACAGATCCCCCCAACATGCCCCAGGATTCCCACTCCTCTTTTCTTGATGTACTGGAAAATATTAGAGTTCAACCAAACATCCTAATAATGGGCAATTTCAACTACCCCGCCATTAACTGAGAAAACTACTCAAGTACCAACTCCTTCGCTCAACAATTACTGGAATTCATAAACTCCAATACCCTGGATTAACTTATCCACACCCCCCACCAGGGGCAACAATATCCTAGATCTAGTCATTACCAACATGAGTGACCGGTGTTCCACACAAAGTCAACGCCTCATTGGTCCGATCCGACCATAAGCTAATCACCCTAGATATCCACATCCTGCCCCCACCCCCATTAAGGAAACCACAGTAAAATATTTCTCCAAAGCCAACTTCGTGCTTCTTAAGACAGAAGTGGTGAACTTCAGGACACCCATGCAGATGGACAATAAAGTTACGACTACAGAGTCCTGCACAGTTGCACTTTATAAGCTCTTACAAGAGTGCATGGATCGTGCTATGGAAAACCAAATGTAAGTCACACAAAACCAGGAAGAGACTCCAAGACAGTCAAATGAAGACAATAATTCGATAAAAAGGCAATTCCTTTATTCGACTGTTAGATGATAAAATCCAAAGGTTAACAAAGTGGGAAACAGCAGTATAAGACAAGCGCTTTCGCTTGGGTAATACCAAGCTTTATCAAGTCAAAAACTGTTTCTTTCAAAAGAAGCTACTGTTTAAATAAAAGTCTTAGTTGATCACATGCTTAATTACAGCTGGGTCTCATTAAAGAAATTAGAGGTGTCATGAGCAAATAAATAAGCAACTCAATCAAGTGAGCATAAAAAATGTTTGAAATCCACACTGCTTGTGACATGATGCGTAACTAATGTACCATGTTGGTACCTTTATAAAATTACATACATGAATTATTCAATAAAAAGAAAAAGAAAAAAGCAGTGTTGAAAATGTAAGTAAAAGTAGGAATAAAAATAAAAATAAAAATAGGGATTGTATACAAACCAAATGGATTTAAAATCAACAATATAGAATAGGCTAAAAATGTGTATATTACATTCTTGTTGATCATGTAGGAATGATAGCATAATACAAATAAATGGCACGCAATTGATAGGTTGTAAGATGTATATAAAATGTGTGTAAAGTGAGGTATGAGGTGGTAATGTTGTAGAAAAACATGTTACAGCCTGGCTCTTCTCAGCTTCAACACTGAGCCTATGCTAAGTGTACCATTTAGCCCCGGAGGCCTACCTGCATCTAACCTGAGCTGCCAAATCAGCTCCCTGTATTCCAGGGTAGATTCCCAATCACCTCCTCTAGTACTGGGGTTCACTTGCTCAAGAATCATGAAAGAGAGTTTGTAATTATGACATGTGAGTGAATGTTTGAAAAAGGCATTACTTTCCTTTTTCTTTTCAATGTCATAAATATGCTCGTACAACCTTTTCCTGAATTCTCTCTCTGTTTTACCTATGTAAAAGGCACCACAGGTGATGCAGAGCCCAATGTAGACCACTCCTTTAGTTGCACATGAAAAATGGCCAGGAGATCTGATGTGAATGTGTCTAGATTTTAGGTAAATGTGAGATTTGTTTATGATAAGAGGACACTGCTTGCAGGCACCACATTTAAAGGTGCCTTTGTTTTGTTGTAGGTTGTGAGTAGTTGTTGTAAGTTTCTTCTCAAAGATTTCTTTGAGGTTTTGCCCCCTCTTCCTAACAAAATTGGGCTTGGCTGGAATAATGTTCCTGAAGTCATCATTACCGGCCAGCACAAACCAATATTTGGAAACAATGGTTTCAATTTGTTCGGAGTTGTCAGAAAAGGTGTAGATGAAGTTGCCATCCTTCTCTTTGTTTTGTTGTTGTTTGAGGTTGGGAATCTGCACTTGTGTGCGTCCAAACAGTGGAGGGTATAAAGTGTCTCTTTTGGTTAGAATTTCATCCGTTAGAGAATTGAGCAAGTTGACAGGGTAACCTCTTTCAATGAACATACGGTGTAGATTCTGGATCTCCTCTAAGAAGTCCGAAGGTCTGCTACACATTCTTTTTATTGAATAATTCATGTATGTAATTTTATAAAGGTACCAACATGGTACATTAGTTACGCATCATGTCACAAGCAGTGTGGATTTCAAACATTTTTTTTGCTCACTTGATTGAGTTGCTTATTTATTTGCTCATGACACCTCTAATTTCTTTAATGAGACCCAGCTGTAATTAAGCATGTGATCAACTAAGACTTTTATTTAAACAGTAGCTTCTTTTGAAAGAAACTGTTTTTGACTTGATAAAGCTTGGTATTACCCAAGCGAAAGCGCTTGTCTTTTTCTGCTGTTTCTCACTTTGTTAACCTTTGGATTTTATCATCTAACAGTCGAATAAAGGAATTGCCTTTTTATCGAATTATTGTCTTCATTTGACGGTCTTGGAGTCTCTTCATGGATCGTGCTATCCCAAACAGAACCAAGAAGCTATCCTCCAAAAAAAGGAAGCCAATCTGGTGGTCCCCTGCCATAAACAAACTGTGCAACAGAAAGAAGAAACTGTTGCAAGAGAGAATAAAATCTCATGAGTGAAGGAGCTCCCTGGTCAGCCTCAGTAAGAAGCTGTGATCCCTGATAAATTCCTCCAAAGCTAGTTACGAAAACAAAATCACCACTGATTCTAAAGACAACCACAAATCACTCTATAGCTATGTCAAGAATCTCAATGGCAACACTCAGATCTGCTTTGAGTTACAGCACAATGGCACTAAATATACAGACCGAACTGATATTGCCAACATCCTGGCAGATAGGTTCAGTGCTAACTTTACCCCCCTCTCACCCCCTAAAAGGCCCATCTCTATACCAGAAGAATGCAAAGTTCCTGTAATCACAGCTGCACAGGTAAAAAACACACTCTCCAAAGCCAAGAACACAGCATCCATGGGGCCAGACAACATCCCAGGCTGCGTTCTACACGAACTACAGAATAAAATGGCACCCCACCTTAGTACCATGTTCAATCATAGCCTCACCTCAGGCTTTGAGCTTACTGAATGGCGCAGAGCGACAGTTATCCCACTCCCCAAGGGGGAGCCACCACAGACCCCGGGAACTACCGCCCCATTAGCCTGATGAGCCTGGTCTGCAAGGCCATGGAACATATCATTATGGAACTTATAAACAAAGACATTGGTAATCTCCAAACTCTGGACGTCACCCCAGTTCGGGTTTGTAAAAGGCAGATCATGCCTCCTAAACCTGAAAGACTTCTTTGAAGTAGTCACCAAAGCTGCAGACGAGGGTAAGGTGGTTCACACAGCCTATCTAGATCTTGCCAAGGCTTTCAACACCATCCCCCACTCTGGAATTATAGATAAACTCACTAAACTAGGTATAAATCCCTATGTCACAAGATGGGTTGCCAACTGGCTCACTGCCAGAACCCACACTGTGAAAATAGCAGACTCCAAATCCGACTTCAGACCAGTGACAAGTGGAATACCCCAGAGTTCAGTCCTGGGTCCTCTCCTGTTTGGTATCTACTTCTCTGAAGTACAGGCTAACATAGAAGGTCTTTGGCTAACGAAGTTCGCAGATGACTGCAAACTAGGAGCCATAATCTAAACTCCTAATGATGTGGACAGCCTACAAAAGGGCCTCACTGAGACAGATACCTGGTGTCAAAGCCATTGCCTCAAGCTCAGTTCCAAAAAGTGCACTGTCATCCCCTTTGGTAAAAACTCTGTACCCATGAACTACAACATAGGCAGTAGTATACTTAACACCGAAAGTGTGACAAGAGACCTTGGAACACAGGTGGACAGTAGTCTCGCCTTTGATAATCACATCACCACAGTAGTCAGGAAATCCTTCTACGTGGCACACCTCATCACAAAAGGTTTCTCATCCAGAAAAAAAGAGAGGTCATTGTTTCCCTCTACTCACTACTCATTAAACCCATTCTAGAGTACAATGCCCCTTTTGGTATGTACCTCACAAGACATCTACAACTGGAAAGGCCGCAGAAATACTTCACAAAGAGGATTACCGGCCTCAAATAGATGCCCTATGCAGACAGTCTAAAAAAACTCCAGCTTTACTCCGTCGCATATCGCCCACTCAGAGGTGATCTCTGCCTAACATACAAAGCTATTGGACATGCTCCACTTAAAGAAATCCCAATCCCTCTGAGCTACATGCTCTAGGGACCTAAACCTTGTCACCGCAATAAAAAGAACATGCCAGAGGGATAGATTCCTGTCCCAGAGACTTCCCATACTCTGGAATAAACTACCTATCTATATCAAACAAAGTTCCTCATTAGCACTCAAGAAAAATCTTGATGATTGGATGGGAAATAGGAAATTCACCCCGGGGATCACTTCTGTGGCTCTGCTCGACAGTGGCACAGGAAAATAATTTTCTTGGGTGGCAAAAGCCAGGGCACCTTTTTGGCTGGGCATGTATAGGCCCTAGGGCCGATAGCCTAGTACCTACATATGAAGGGGTGGTGGGTTTATTTTATATGCAGTTCTTAACCAGGACTGCCTGAATGGGCATGAGAAACCCTTTCAGTGGAGATCCGGGAGAAAAGTTCCATGACAAATATACTGTACAAGCTTCACATGGAAACAGTAATATACAGGAAGAGAATATAGGATACATATACAAACAGAACATAACGTGCAAATCTTTAAATGTAAAAAAAAAAAAAAAAAACAGCTCTGTGAATTTCATCAATCCATGAATGAAGCAAAAAGAGCTGGAGTTCAGCAAGCCTTGAGGAATGGTTCTAGCAAAACCTGTTCTCGCTCTGGAAAAGGAATCTTGTAGTGGTATGTGGAACTGTGAACACAACAGCAGGTAGCTGCCTTCAGAATGGACTTGGAATTTAGGCATTTGAAGGAGAATTCAGAAGAAGCCATAGCTCTGGTGGAATGGACTTTTCACTTGTCCATGAAGGGATTTGCAATGGAAGGAGTTGACAGAAATGGAAAGGAAAGATACCTGGAAATAGTTTGCTTAGAAAGTGGTAGACCTAACTTCTGTCCTTCATAGCAGATCAAAAGTTAGTCAGATTTTCAAATTTTATTTTTCTTTTCTAGACAGATTCCTCAGCTATCTGTGGATATCCAGCAAATGAGGAATTCTCTCTCATTTTGAGTGCTGGAAAAGAAGGCAGGAAGTTGGAAGGCTTGATTTAAAGACAGCTCTGTAACAAAATTACAGACTTGAAAGGCTAGTTTCAAGGCTAAACCTGTCATTATTGAAGATAGAGAAAGGACAGCACATGAGAACATGCAACTCAAACTCTTCTTGCTGTGATAAAGGTTACCAATAACAGTCTTCCAAATTACAAATGTTAAGAAAGCAGAAGGTTCAAAAAGAGAGGTGGTTAACAGTTCCAGAACAAACTTCAAAACTCAAGGAGGAGGGATAGATTTCCTAGGAGGCCTAATGAAGTTACCTTTAAGAAACTGCTTGACCTTATAACAAAGAAAGAGGAGGAATCAACAAGCAGAAAATCTGGAATGGCCGACAAATGCACTTTAATAAAAGAGAAAGCTAGACCTGAACTGAGCAGCTCACGCATATCTGAGGATCACTGGGACCCTCATTTGAGATGGGTCTTCTACAACACTATATAGAAATTTTTTTTCCATTTAGAAACATAAGATTTTATAGTAAAAGGGTTTCTGGCCTCATTTTGTACCTGCAGCACATCCTCAGAGTAAAGCATACTTCTCAAATGTACAGATTTTTGCAGAATGTCCACATTTTTGCCTCATATTTTTGGTCTGTTTGTCATAAAATTGTGTTTTTCTGGCAAATTAGTGGTAAATCATTAAAGATTAAAACATTAGACATTTGAGTTTCAGACTTCCTATCCTTCAGAAAAAAAATTATGTTAATACAAAACTTGTTATTCTATCAACTAAGTTTGTAACAGCAATATTTAAAAATTGTCCCTCTTTTTAGGTCTTTATCCCACTTTTATTTATGGCTTTCTCCAGATATCTTGCTCTAATAGGTTGAGAGGTATGAAGTAAAGGCGTATAAAAGGAATCAAAAGCCTATCATTCAAGCTGTGAGCATCATTGTCTTGATGTCTGAGTGAATGCAACAGCCCTTTTTCTGTATAAGCAAGTCCAGAGTCTGGGATAGCTTGTGGTGATTATCTTTGGCTAGATGGAAAAACAACAATGCTGTCTGGGCAAAAGTATGCCACTAATAACATCCCTGGTTTGTATTTCTCAATTTTCAGGACAGTTGGGATGAGAGGAAGGGAATTTTCATTTTCATTGAAATGAGAAGGAATCTGTTCCCCATGCTTCTTTGCAAGGGACTCGGAGGATGACAGTGTTGGGCCCAAATCAATTTGTGGTACCACTGAATTTTCCATATGTGTAGTCTGGCATGTGGAATCATTTGAATTGTTGATGCCATAAATTCTAGGGCTCTCACCCTCTCTCATGCAGAGGTCAGCTGAAGATCTGTCAGGGACAAAAAGTTCTTGAAAACTGAGCCTTGACTACAGGAAGAAAAGCCATCATGATGGAGGTGTTCAGACGAGATCTCAAAAACCAAAGAATGGGTAGGAGGTGCTCAGAAGACATCTTACAAGATCAAAGAATGGGTAAGGCTCCGACTTTCAGAGCAAAATCTAACTGAAGATTGATTGTAAAGTATGAGGTCTGAAAAGTTTTGTATTTTGAAGCAACCTGAATCAGTCAGTCATCCGAGAAGGGATAGATATGGATGCCGTGAAACCTGTAAAAGGCTATGACAGGCGTTAAAGGTTTTCAGAAAACACATAGAGCCATCGATAAGCCAAAAGGCACAGCAGTCAACTGAAAATGATATCACCATGCACAGAATCTTACAAATGGACTGTTTTGAGTGAACAGGGATATGCAGATAGGCATCCTTTGGATCTACAGTAACAAGAAATGCTTGAGAAGAGAGATTTTGGAGGGATAGCAGTTTGTCTTGGATAAGTTCAGAACTGGCCTCCAAGTTCCTTCTTTTCTGGGAATATGGAAAAGTCTGCAGAGAACCCTTTCCCCGTCTATCTGGAACAGATTACATGATTCCTTGAAGAAACAGATGTGAAATGATTGGAAAAATGAGGGGTTTGTGATCTGAAGAGACCTAAGGGATCCTGGAAGGTATGCGAGGAGAATCCCACTGAAGCCATAATTGTTTTTTATTATTTCCAAAACCCAAGTGTCAGTGGGTCACACATTTCCAAAATGGCAGGGAAAAAAAGTTTTCCTGCCATTATGGCAGCTGAGAACAGAGAGTAGGCTGTTTGCAAAAAAAAACTAAAATGAGTGCTTCTATCAAAAAATAATCCATTGGGTAATTTGAAGTCATATCTTGTTTTGTCCTACCATTTCATTTTTAAGAAATTTCTTTATTTTAGTTCTCAATTATGTTTGTTTAATTTTCTGTAATTGGGTTTACTGATTTTATTGTATATGGTTTGGAAACAGTTACATTTGAATAAAAAGATATCACAAACAAAAAAGAAATTTCTTTATTTTTTGCTGGGAATACTTTTGAGGCTTATGAAAAAATGGTCCAGATTTGGTGGGGCAATTCTTCTAAAACCTAGAAAATGGAGAAAGAAAACTGCTTAACCCTTCACATAATCTTATCCCTTTCCTCTAATTTTGTGAAAATCTCTGCAGAGGAATTTCCAAACAGGTTGTTTTGCTCTAATGGAATGTCTAACAGTTTGGCCATGAAATCATCTGGAAGAGACTGCAGCCTTGGCCAAACATATCTTCTAAGAACTGAAACAGTTGCAAATGCTGTACAAGCAGCATCGACTGCATCCCAACTGCATTTCACAGAATGGTCTGCCACAAGAGGCACTAAGCTCAGCGTATCTTACAAACAAGATTTCACATTAGGGTCTAGTACAGTAGAAAACAACTTATTTTGTCTTTTCCCGGTTAGGGGTCGCCACAGTGGATCACCTGTCTGCTTATGATTGGCAGTAGAGTTTTACAGTGTCTAGTTGCCAGCCCTGCACCCAACCTTCCACAGAAGGCACACGCACTCAAGCCTAGGGCCAATTTAGAGTGTCCAATCCACCTACAGCATGTCTTTGGGATATGGGAGGAAATCGAAGCACCCGGGGGAAACCCACATGACCACAGGGAGGACATGCACACACAGTACAGAAGGCACGCCAGCAGAGGATCGAACTGGAGAACCTCTTGCTGTGAGGCGACAATGCTAACCGCTGTACCACCATGGCCGCCCTACAACATATTATTCAGAATGTAAAGGAAATATTTACTATGTGTTTGATAGCTGATGGCTTTAATAGGAGAAGCAACTGAGGTGTAAACTTTTTTGCCTTACCTGTTCATGGTGCTAATATCTTTGTAATTAGGGAAAGCAGTGGTGGAAAGCAGTGGCTAAATTACTATTTGATTGCAAAGAAATAAGAGCATAGTCTAAAGATGGGCTTTTATATAGATACTTGTGACATTCAGCTGCTTTATAAAATCTGTCTGGCTTCTTAAGGGCAGGGGGTTGGGAGATGACATAAAAGTATCCTCCAGGACTTCTAATACTGATGGAATGGCAGAGTGGTTATGCACCTCCAATAAAGAGGTCATAATACAATTTTACGAATCGGATATCTGCTTGCCCTCCCACTGAAAATGTTTTATCTTATAAATTGTGTTCCCACAGGTAAGCTCTTCATAGAGGAGTCCTCCCCTTCAGACTCAAATTCTAAAGAATTTATTTTGAGGCATAGTCAAGGCCTTCAGACTCTGAATCACTAGAAACTTCTTCCTCGGTGGAAGACTCCCTCTTTCTCTTATGGGGGCTAGAAGTAGAAGGACAAGAGGGGAAAGGGGAAAGACAAAAGCTTTGAAAAATCCTGGGCAGAAATGTAACCATTCTTCCTTCGGATCTCATGTAAAAGGAGATGGAACAGCAAGAGGAGATGTAGGTTTTATTTTATGCCCTTTTCTTAGGAGTTTTCAAGGAAATAGTACATTGAGGAGCTATAGTTGGATGTACCTCTATAAGGCTTCCTGGAACATCTTCTCAAGCTATCAGTTACGGGACTCCCCAGTTTCTTCACAGAAAATCAGGCTTTGTTCTCCCTTCCTGGCTGAATTGGCCATACAGTCAGTTGATTTGGCTGTGCAAAGGCTTTATGCCATGGTGCCCTCCAAACAGGTCCTGACAACAGGAATAGGTATAACTGTTGGAAGGTCTTAGTGCTGATCAAATGCTAGAACAGACCAGCTCCAAATGACTGAAAGAAGCAGACTTCTCAAAACTTGTCCTCTTTTGTTCTTTTACTCTTCATTTTAGGCCAAGGGGAATGTCCGACACAGTCAGCTCGGAAGCCATCATGGCATGCATTAAAGCCTAAGGTCAGTTATTCAACATATTCATATTTCTAGATATGACTGTGCTAAAGACCCAACCAAAAAATAAGACAGTGTGTTTGCCTTTATGCGGAATTTGAAGTTCCCCTTCTTTCCTGATATGAAACCCACAGTTTTCCACAAAAATTCAAAGGTAAGGGGAAAGGGTTCCCAACAGGGTACTTACCTGCACACAAACAGTAGCTCAAGCTGACCACACGGCTGACGGACCATGACACTGATGAACTCTTTATTCACAAACTGGCAGCAAGAAAGTTTTGTGGATTTTTGCACTCGTACATCCGTTAAGTATTAGCATGCAATCTCACGCATATGTCATAGGTGAGACATATGGGATAATAGGAAAGTGCCTACACTTTTGCAGACTGTCCTGACAAAAGCTTTCCTTGGCAGGATATATCCCATAAGTCAGAAACACTGTAAAAGTGATCTAATGGAGTATTTAATGCATGCCTTCACATATATCATCATGTACTTCATTTGATGGGGTGAGGCTACCTTTAAAAACACAAAAACTAACTGCTGTATGATGTCAGCCACCCATAACTATCTATTTCCACTGAGGAATGAATGGGTCAGCTGTTCACAAAAAAAACTGATAGCTGGCAAGCAAGAGGAAAAATATACTGCTCTATTCATAGCAGCCTCATCTAATGTATAAGCAGATTACGCTCCAGTAAACATACATTTGCTAAAATGTTAATTTTTTTTTTTATACAGATTATTAATGTTTCAGCAAAGGTATTTAGGATTAGCTACACACAACCTATTAATATCTGCCTACAGAGTACTTTGGGAAAGCATTATTTTACCTAGCAATCTGCACCTACCACTTGAGGAGCTGCTGTCTTTACTGCAACCTGTTCACAGATGAGACAGACTCAAATAAAAGCCTGTAAACAAATTTCTCTATATGCCGGCTCCATGGCGTAGAGGGATAAAATCCTGAGTACCACTCTGTTTGCATACAACACTCATATGAGGGAGTGACGTCCCAATACCAGTACAAGCATATATCCTGAGCACCTGCTAAGATACGTAAATAACCCAGGTTTACTGTAAAATTCCCGAAAAGCTACGTCTATACAAGCTTGCACTCCACAGAGGAACAAATGGGCATAATTGTGGCAGTCGGGTAACTAGCTGGCACTGGCAGGAGTGGAGCAGAAACTGCAAAAAATTCTCCTGAGCTCATGCTCTACCCCATACTGGTTGATTTCTGATTCTAGTGGTTCCACATAGGGTAGCTACAGGAATACTTCAACAGACAACTGCACCTACATTCTCTATGAAGACTTATCTAGACATCTTCCATGTTAACACTGTCTATACATATAACAGAAAAACAGACTCAGTTAATCCAATGAACATACTATCCTATTTGCACAACTTCAACATGCAGTTTTCACAATGACCACTACCAATCTACAGAACACCTTTCTGTACGTGTCTATTTCTATATGCAGATAATATACATTCTCAGAAAAACACCATCAGACAAGACACGACATATTAAAAATAACTTGTAAAACATGCTACATGGGTGTGGATTCTCAAAAGTTACTCTCTCCACCAACAAAAGCAACAGATGCCATTCAAGTCTACACAGAAACTACCTGCAGATACACACTGCACAGCTACCTAAAACAGGTTATCTGAAGATTCATGGCTACATAATTATTCTGCTTTGACCGTTCACATACAAAATGTTATATGTAAGTGGTGCAATATAATCAGAGCAGCAGTCTACATGTAGGCAATGCCTAAAGCAGTAGCACAGGCTATTTGTACACAGGGGTTTCACAGATTACACACTTACAGACACTGTACAACAAACAGCAGCTAACAGCTGCCAAGCTATTTAACCAGCACTCTTCACTGATACTTGCCTACTAAGAAACTCTAAAAAAAAATTAGGGCACTGAAACAGCTGCTGCAGCAATTCTAAACCAAGACACCCCATTCAATATCACAGTTCCTAAAATACTTTCAAGAGTTAACCTTTCAGATTTAAATTCTCCATACACATTATGCTGCAGAATCCCAAGTTTTACTAATGAACTCTGAAAGTTGAGGTTTATTGTTATTTTAAACGCTGTAAGGCTAAGTGAATGATCATCATATACCCAACACCCTGTACAGACTAGTAGTAGTACGTATGGACTCTGCTCATGTGTACAGTTCCGGGAAGTGGAAGAGGAAGCAAGGTGTAAAAAACAAAAAATAACTGGAAAGACAGCAGACAATACAATTCATGTCAATTTATTCTGTGTGGACACTAATTCAACAAATGACCACAACAATATATAAAATCAGTGTTAAAAGCTTACTAAAGAAGTGATGCAACATTTGTTTTTGTTTGTTTTGTTAAATGTGTCTTTGCATACTGGATTGTTGGGGGGTAGATTTAGAAAGGAGAACAAACCAGTCCAATATAAATTTATGATCCTTTCTATGTTTAAATAAAGCAACAAACAATTAATCCAGTTCACTGATTTTGACTAAAGCAGACTTGAAACAGGACAATATGTGATGCATGCCAATGAGCTAAGAGATTTCTTTAAAGTAGCTTTAACTATCTTCAGCACAAATAATGCTGTTTGCTTCTTTCTTATTCAAATTACTTTGTTGAGGGGGAGGGAGAGACTTCCTAACTCTCGTTTTTCTCCTTAAGCAACAACTCTTGCATGCCATTGCATATACCACACTGGGACATACGAATAAAAAAACGCCAGTATTTTGTTAATTTGTTGTGCAGTTATAGTCTTCACAACTGCATTGCCTCCCAACTTCACTGGATTAGCTGGTTAATAGCCCAAGCACAACACCAAGGTAAGGAATTTTATACATCGATCTCCTGTGCCAGAATTTTTTTTTTTTTTTTTAAACTCCCCTGCTGACCTCCAGGCTCACTAAGACACTGTTGACCTGATACTACCTTACAGTGTTGCCTGATGAGCAGAACCCCAGTGTAAATCATGGCCAGGTGGGTCCTCTCCAGAAGAAATGACTTTTAGGTACCAACTAGGGGGTGTCACCATATAGTGTGCAAGTCAGTGGTTAATGACCAACAAACTGCAGACAGCAAGGACATTGACAGGTGTATGCCACGAAAACCACTGTGACAAAATTAATTTTTTAACAGCTCAACGATATTACCTTCCCAATCATCAAAGATATAAAAGAAAGAAAAATGTACAAAAGTTAGCAGACAATGATGGTTAATGCATGCACAATGAAGCACGCTTGTTATTTTTAGTAGATGTGTATGAGTCCAAACTCTCAACCTAAGCACCCAAAAAGCATCTTACATCCCAGCACTTGCTCAGACCTAATAGCAAGCACTAATATACCCTGACACTGATTGCCCAGCAGGGCAAGGCTCTTTATTCACCCCTCACCAACCAAGCGACTAAGCAGCTCACCCTACTATTCAGGCATGACCAAAGGGCAACTTCAGGTGCACTCTCCAGTCCAGCTGGTGAATCTGGGTATCCTGAGGCAATGTTACAACTGCCTCAAGTACACAGACAACCCTCTCCTCCTACCACAAAACACCAACATATGCGAGAGATGCAATTATACAGCCAAACTGGAAGCTAAGCTGTCTCCACCCAAGACTAGGACAGTCAAGAAGAAAAGGTTAACACTTGCACCACAACTCCAGCCGCACACAGACCTACTAAAACAGCACTGGCAAAAAATACACAAATACACAAAATCATACTCAGAGGCTCTAATTAAAAACCTGCAAAAGCATCAGAGACCTCCAAAGCAGACACACAAACAACCTGCACTTCCTGTCACAAACCAGACAACACACAAAACACAAAATCAGTGTGCCGCACAATCACAGCCCTTAAGGCGAAATAATATACCTAACACACTAGTAATAGGTAACTCTATAGTCAGGCACACTGACGTCCCACTCATTAGGCTGGACAAGCAGAAGGATTCTGTTAGCTGCCTACCCGCCACATAACACAAGCACTCAGGTCACTCCAGAACAAGTACAAATATGACTCTGTCATTGTTTATGTTGGTGTGAATGACCTGAGATGTACCTCTCTGTACTACATGAAGAGAGACATGGAAGAGCTCTCTTATGTAGCCCAGGCTGGTATGACCTTGAGTAGCATCCTGCCCTCACCAAGAATGATACCTCAGTATAAAGAAAAAAATGATCAATTTCAACAATTGGCTAAGTTTCTGGGGTCATTCAAAGGGGATCCAGTGTCTGTCGGCCTGGGATCACATGCTCGACAAGCCGCGTTGCTTCGCAAGAGACAGCTTGCACCTGTCACCCCTAGGCTTTCGAATACTGGCCAAGGCTCTTGCTGCCCCATAGTGCCTTTTTTAGGCAAGGCTCAAAAGTCAAACTCACCTCCGTAAACAACACAATTAACAAAAAACTGAG
Organism: Protopterus annectens; assembly: GCF_019279795.1. NCBI lineage: Eukaryota > Metazoa > Chordata > Ceratodontiformes > Protopteridae > Protopterus > Protopterus annectens. Next base: position 922,650,837 of record NC_056743.1, on the reverse strand, counting down.
GGTTATGCTACTCAACGCCAGGTGTTTAAATCTCAAAATGCACATGCTCAAAGCACTCCTCCATATGGAGAACATAGACATCTATGCAGTAACTGAGGCCTGGTTCAAGGCTCCAGAGAGCACCCCAGTACTACCGGGCTACAACTCATACCACACGTTTCGGCCACAGAATACGGACCGAAACACAAAAGGAGGAGGTGTATCCATATTGATCAGGGATACCTACACCTCCAGGTTAGTGGCACAGCATGATACCTCTGAGATTTTCCATGTGTAACTAACATCGGGCAAATCTACAGTGCAAATTGTGGCCTGCTACAGATCACCCTCCATGACCCAGGACCACCACTCCACCTTTCTGGAGACACTGGAAAACATGAAGTTTCTACCAAACACCCTGATATTGGGCAATTTCAATTACCCTACCATTCACTGGGAAAACTACTAGAGTACAAATTGCGTTTCCTGGAATTCATCAACTCAAACACCCTGGATCAGCTGGTATCCCCTACCAGAGAAAACATATTGGACCTGGTCATCACCAACATGGGCGACAGGTGTTCCACACCGGAGGTCAACCCGTCACTGGTTAGATCAGACCATAAACTAATCACTCTGGATATCCACACCCCACCACCACCCCCAAAGTACAGTTTTGTACCTACCATAAATGTAGATGTTCGAGTGCTAATACAGCTGCAGTCATAACAGATGTGTTCTCCTGCCATCAGGCGGGTCCTCGGTCGGCCGAATTCCAAAGTCTAGGTCCGGCGTCGGTTGTCGTCGCTTCTTCCCTGACGTCAGTGCGACAGGGGTATAAAAGAAACAGCCGACGACATTTTCTTCAGTTTTTCTTGCCCCAGATGTCAGGTGCCCCCAGAAGGAAGGCAATACATAAAATTATGTAGTAATGCAATGCAATATAATCAAAAAACAGTAGTTGCAAGCAAATACACCATAAAAGAATACCCCTAGAGGGGAAGGAGGGAGGGAAACCTGGACTGCAGCTGTATTAGCACTCGAACATCTACATTTATGGTAGGTACAAAACTGTACTATGTTCATCGTGCATACAGCTGCAGTCATAACAGATGGGTAGAATCCCAAAGCTAAGAAAGGGGTGGTAGGCACTAGGTGGAACTAGGAGGAGCCAAAATGCCCTGCAAGACTGCAGTGGCAAAGCCTGCTCTAGATTTGGAGTATAATGGTAGGTTGTAGTGTTTGGAGAAGGTATGCACAGAACTCCAAGTGGCTGCTTCCAAAATATCCTTGGTAGGAACTCCTCTGAGGAAGGCTGCAGAGGTGGCTGTGGCCCTGGTGGAATGAGTTCTAATGCCTGTAGGTACAGTTTTGCCATGAAAGGAATAGCAAAAGCGTATGCAGTGGGCTATCCATTTTGAGATCATCTGTTTGGAAATTGGTTTTCCTTGAGCTCCTACCGCATAGGCCACAAAGAGCTGTTCTGATTTTCTGAAAGGTTTTGTTCTGTCCAAATAATAATGCAGTAGCCTGTGGATGTCCAAGGAATGTAGTAATCTCTCTCCTTTGTTTTGAGGATTGGGATAAAAAGTAGGTAAATGTATGGCCTGATTTAAAGCTACCCTGGATACCACTTTAGGCATAAAGGACGGGTTGGTTCGTAAGGAAACTCTATCCTGATGGAAGATGATAAAAGGCTGAACAGCCATGAGAGCCTGTAGTTCTGAAACTCTACGAGCTGAAGTGATAGCCTGAAAGAAAGCTGTTTTCCAGGACAAATACTGCAAATCTGATGAGGCAGCTGGCTCAAAAGGAGGCAAAGTCAGTTTTTCCAGAATGAAATTGAGATCCCAAGCAGGTATTGGTTGTTTCCTTGGAGGTCTTAAATTCTTAGCCCCTCTGAGGAACTGTCTTAAAAAAGGGTGAGAGAATAAAGGAGGATCTGTGTTGTATTCTGCAGAAATGGCTAAGGCATGGATTTTGATGGAGGAGAACGAAAGTCCACTGCTTAGCAGTTCAGCCAAATATTGTAGTATTTGAGGTAAATTCAGTTTTCCAGGGTTCTGGCCCTTTTTCTCATTCCAAACACAAAAACGTTTCCATTTTGCAGAGTAAGCTTTTCTAGTTGATGGCCTTCTGGCCTCCAAAATGACATCCTGCACCTCCTTGGAGAGTAGGGCTTGCTGTGATGCTAAGGAATCTTCCATGCTGCTAGATTGAGTGTTTTTAGCTGACTGTGAAGAGTTTTGAAGCTGTGCTGAGTCAGAAGACGACGCATTAGAGGCAGGGTCCATGGAGGGGAATGCGTCAGGCTCCTCAGGAGTGGGCATCAGTGTTGCCTTGGCCAGTCCGGAGCAATGAGGATCATCTTTGGTCTGTCTGCTCTGGTCTTCAATAGGACTTCGGGCAGCAGAGGAAGAGGCGGGAAGGCATAAACTGTCATTGATGTCCAACTGAAAGAGAGAGCGTCCACTCTCCAGGCCTTTGGATGGAAGATCCTCGAGCAGAATTATGTCAATTGATGATTTTTGTGGGAGGCAAAGAGATCTATGTCTGGCCTTCCCCATTCTTGTATTATTTCTGTAAAAACCTTTGGATGCAACTTCCATTCATGTGGATCTGTCATATTCCTGCTTAGGTTGTCTGCCAGTGTGTTTTCCTTGCCTGGCAAGTACTGTGCTTGTAGTTCCATTTGTAAATCCATGGCCATGTTCCAAAGTGACATAGCCAGTCTGCATAGGGGATAAGAATGTGTTCCTCCCTGCTTGTTTATGTACCACATAACTGTGGTGTTGTCCGTTCTTATCAATAGTTGACCTGGTTGTAGAAGGTCCTTGAAAGCTATAATAGCATTTATTACTGCTAGCATTTCTTTTTGATTGATGTGAAGGTGCTTTTCTTTTTGGGACCATTTGCCCTGAATGCACCGGTCTGTCATGTGCGTCCCCCAGGCGTAGTCCGAGGCATCTGTTGTGATGGCTTGATTTGCTTTAGGCTTGCTGAATGGAAAACCTGTGTTTGTTTGACATGCTTGAGCCCACCACAGAAATTCCTTTTGCAGACATGGAATTAGATGTATTATTGTTTCCAAACTGTGGCTGTGTTGAGACCATATGTTTTTTAGGTACCATTGTAGTTTTCTCATATGCAGCTTTGCACATGGGATTAGTAAGATGCAAGATGCCATGAATCCCAGAGCCTGCAGGATTTTCCTTGCAGTCAGCCTGGTGCAATTTGCCAGTGTTCTGAAATATTGAATTAGTTGCCCCTGCTTCTCTGGCGTGAGGTAGGCCATCTGGGTGTTTGTGTCCAAATTGGTACCCAGGAAAATTATATTCCGAGAGGGTATTAGCCTTGATTTCCCTTTGTTGACTGTGTATCCCAGACAGTTTAATAACATTATTACATAAGCCAGATGTTTCAGAAGAATGTGCTTGCTGTCCGCTTAGATCAGGCAGTCGTCCAAATAAGGTTATATTTGTATGCCTTGAAGTCTGCAGTAGGCAATTACTGATGCCAGGCATTTCGTGAATACTCTGGGCGCAGTAGATAAGCCAAAGGGCAATGCAGAGAATTGATAATGGGTTGAACCTGCAAGAAATCTGAGGTATCTTCTGTAATTTTGTCTGATTGGGACATGCAGGTATGCCTCCTTGAGGTCCAATGTTACCAGCCAAGACTCCTTGCCCAGCATGGGAAGAAGTTGCTGTAGAGTGAGCATCTTGAATTTTGGTACGAGTAGGAATGTGTTTAGGATGGAAAGATCCAAAATATTTCTCCAATCTTTTCCCTTCCTTGGCAACAGAAATAGCCTGGAATAAAAACCTTGACCTTGTTCATGTGTAGGTACCTCTTGAAGAGCTTTCATGTTTATAAGATCTGAAATTTGCTTTTGTGCCTCTGCCCTTTGATTGTGTGGCAGGTTTGGCATGCCTCTCATTTTTGGAAGGGTATGAAAATGGAATTTGTAGCCTCTGTTTATAATGTCCAGGATCCATTTGTCCTTTGTGACATGCCAATTTTTTGAGAATAGTGCCAGCTTTCCTCCTAAGGGGGCTGCCATTTGAGACCTGGTTGGCCTGCAAAGGGGAAAGTCATTGGGTCTGCTTTCTGAAAGATTGTGAGTTGTCCTCACCACCTCTTTGTGTAGGAGCTTGCCATTGTCTGCCTCTGTACGATCCTTGTAATTGTCCTCTGCCCCTCGGGCGCCTGTATCTGCTCTTTGGGGTCTGTCTGTGGCAGGAAAGCACCAGTTTTTGGAAGGCCAATTTCTACTAAAACGTGGGGGTTGAACCTGCAGAAATTCTTTCACAGTTTGCATTGATTTAGCTTTTTCCTCCATTTTCCGTAATACTTCCTCAGCATTTGCCCCAAATAGTACATCCTTTTGAAGAGGGGCGTCTAGTAATTTAGCTTCGACATGATCAGGCAAGGCTTGTTCCTTGAGCCAGGCATGCCTACGTATGACTGAGCCTGTAACAGCAGCTCTACACGAGGCCTCTAGAGCATCAAAACCACATTGTAAGGTGTGTTTACCCACTTGTTCTGCACTATGCATCAAATCCTGCAACTCCTTCAAGTCTGGTTGTTCAGGTTGTGACATTTTACTTTTCAACTGAGATAACAGAAACTGTTGGTATTTTATCATATGAAACTGACAGTTTAAGGCTCTCATGGTTAAGGTAGCCGAGGTATATACCGTTTTTCCCCACCTTTCTAGGGATCTAGAATCTCTCTCGGAAGGCAGTGGATTTTTGGCAATGGAAGCCTTAACTCCCTTGGGCCCCTGTGAGATGGTTTCTAGGTCAGCAGCATGGCTTTTGTAAAGAAATTGGTGAGAGTCAGGAACCCTGTAGTACCTGTCATGCTTAACTGGAGCTGGAGGTAGAGAGTCCGGGTTACGGCAGGCCTCCGAGTAAACATCATCTAGGATGTCTAAGACATCTAAGGAAACCACAGTAAAAAACTTTTCTAAAGCAAACTTCACCTTACTTAAGACAGAGGTGGTAAGTTTCACAGCCCCCACGCTAAAGGATAACGCTGCCCAAGATGCATAAACCTTTACAAATGCATGCTATGAGCACCTACAAGGATGCATGGATCGTGTCATCCCTAGCATGGATCGTGTCATCCCTAGCAAAGCCAAGACTCACTCCTCTAAGAGGAGGAAACCAGTTTGGTGGACCCCTGCAGTAAACAGGCTATACAATAGGAGGAGGAAACTAGTTCAGAAAAAAAGCAAAGCCCAAAAAGGAAAGACATCCCTGATCAGTATCAGTAAGAAACTGAGGTCCCTCATGAAATCATCCAAGGCTAACTTCGAAAGAAAAATAGCCAAGGATTCAAAAGATAACCACACAAAGCTTTCTTTAGCTATGTTAAGAATCTAAGTGGCAAATTGCAGATATGCACTGAACTAGTGCAAAATAGCACAAAATATACTGAACCTACTGAAAATGCCAACATCCTGGCAGATAGATTCAGTGCAAACTTCACCTCCCTCTCACCTCCAAAAGGGCCCACAACAATACCGGAAAAGTGTAGTGTCCCAAAAATCACAGGCGCACAGGTGAAAACAGCCCTTTCAAAAGTCAAAAACACAGCGTCAATGGGACCAAATGGTGTCACAGGCTGCGTCTTGCACGAACTACAGAACGAACTAACCCCCCACCTAAACACACTGCTCAACCTCAGCCTTTCCACAGGCTACATGCCCATAGAATGGCGCACAGCAACGGTTATTCCTCTCCACAAAGGAGGGGCCACAAATGACCCTGGTAACTATCGCCCCATAAGCCTGACTAGCCTGGTCTGCAAGGCTATGGAGTGCATCATCATGAAACTAATTAACAAAGACATTGGGAACCTCCAAACACTTAACCTGACCCAGTTCGGCTTTGTTAAGGGGAAGATCATACCTACTAAACCTGGCTGACTTCTTCGAGACAGGCAACTAGCCGACAGTCACCAAGGCCATAGATGAGGGAAAGGTGGTTCAAGGTTTCCGACACCATTCCCCACTCGGGTATTACAGAAAAACTCATCAGCCTGAACATAAACCCATATGTCATGAGATAGGTTGCCAACTGGCTTAAAGACAGAACTCACATGGTAAGAATAGCGGTCTCCAGGTCTGACGCTAAACCAGTCACAAGTGGTGTCCTGCAAGGCTTGGTCCTGGGACCACCTTCTTCTTCTTTCGGCTTTTTCCCGGTTAGGGGTCGCCACAGTGGATCACCTGTCCGCTCATGATTGGCAGTGAAGTTTTATGGTGTCGAGTTACCAGCCCGGCACCCAACCTTCCACAGAAGGCACACGTGCATGCACACACACACACCTAGGGCCAATTTAGACTGTCCAATCCACCTACAGCATGTCTTTGGGATGGGGGAGGAAACCCACGCGACCAAAAGGAGGACATGCAGACTCTGCACAGAAGGCACCCCAGCCGAGAATCGAACTGGAGAACCTCTTGCTGTGAGGCGCCAACGCTAACCACTGCACCATCGCAGCCGCCCGGTCCTGGGACCACCTACTGTTCGGCATATACTTATCAGACGTACAGGCAAACACAGGAGGACTATGGCTAACCAAGTTCGCCAATGACTGTAAACTGGGAGCCATAATTGACTCTCCGGCTGACACGGACATCCTCCAAAAGGGCCTTACCAGAGATGGACACCTGGTGTCAAAGTCATGGCCTCAAGCTAAATGCCAAAAAATGCATAGTCATCCCGTTTGGGAAAAACTAAACACCCACGAATTACCACATAGGTGGCAGCCCCCTTAATACAGAAGAGGTAATAAGAGATCTGGGGACCCATTTAGATAGTAAGCTCTCCTTTGAAAATCATATTGCCAAAGTAGTTAGGAAATCCTTCTATGTGGCCCATCTAAAGGGTTCGCATCTAGAAATAAAGAGGTTATAGTACCCCTCTACTCGTCACTCATTAGATCCATCATAGAGTACAATGCCCCACTTGGGATGTACCTCACATGACACTTCCAACAGCTGGAAAGATCACAAAAGTACCTCACCAAGAGGATTACTCGTCTCAAACATATGTCCTATGCAGCCCGACTGAAAAAACTCTGGCTGTACCGAGTGGCATATCGCTTACTCAGAGGTGATCTCTGCCTGCCTTACAAAGTCTTACAAAGCCATGTCCAACTCAGAATTGATGGACATACTCCACCTAAAGAAATCCAAGTCGCTGCGAGCCACGCGCTATAGTGAGCTAAACCTCACCACAACAATAAATAGAACATGCTTGGAGGGATAGATTCCTGTCACAGAGACTCCCTATGCTTTGGAACAAAATTCCAAATTACATCAGGCAGAGCCCCTCATTAACACTCTTCAAGAGAAACCTTGACAAGTGGATGGGTAACAGAAAATACACCCCTGGGATCACTTCATTGGCTCTGCTTGACAGAGGATCAGTTAATTAAACAATGGGGCGGCGAAAGCCGACACACTCTGGCTAGGCTTATAAAAGCCCTCGGGCAGATAGCCTAGTACCTACCTAAGTACCTACCTATGAACTTCTAAGTGCATATTTAGAATACGTTTCATAGAACAAAGGACAAATATTTTGGGAGAAGGTAAAAGTATGGGAAGCTGAAGTATAAATCTACAATTTATGGACATACCCTTAACATAATAGTTTTTAATGGGGGTGGCACAGCGGATAGTGTTGACACCTCACAGCAAGAGGTTCCCGGGTTCAATTCTTGGCTGGGGTGCCTTCTGTGCGGAGTCTGCATGCCCTCCTTGTGTTTGCGTGGGCTTCCTCCTGGTACTCCAGTTTTCTCCCACATTGCAACAATGTGCAGAAGGTGATCTGGGCATACTAAATTGTCCATAAGTGAGTGTGGAGTGTGGAAGAACTACTGCAGCAGGACTAGCCACCTGGTTGTGTAAACCTCAACTCTAGATGATTGTCACTGTTGAAATGGTACCCTGACCCCATATGAAAAATGGGATAAAGGGGTTGTGGATGGGATCTACATTACCAGTGTGTGAACCTGCACAGCAGCCATGAGCACCTGCACTTACTCTTGTAACCAACAGGGTCATACTTGGATCTTCTCATCTTCAAAGGTCTCCACTTCTGCATCCAAATTTCCAACCTCAAACAGACAAATGACCTACTCAGTCCATGCCTCCCATCAAGGCTGATCTTCTGTAACCCCAATGGATTCTCTGGTGACAGATGAATATCTCCCACAACAGACTAGCCTGAGTTCTTCTTAATACTTGAGTACTAGATTAAAATGAATTAACTTTAAAACCAGTCATGGTCTTGCCTTACCATGGCTTTCTCCTGCATGTAAATGCACAACTACAAAATGTTTTCTTTTTCTAATCTTCTTCAGAATATACACTGCCAGCATCTCAAGCCTGTCAAATTTTAGTTTCTCTTATCTACCCCCAACTTAACCCCTTTGACAACTCCCTGATGTCTTCAAAATACCCGAATGAAACTGCACAATATATCTATAAGAAATCACTTTAGACTCCCATGAATTATTCTTTCTTACAAGCATTCAGACACACAACATAATATTTCTAGGAATAAATCAAAATCCACAGTACTATTTTCACAAACTCCAAATCCGCTTCTCCAAATGTATATAACATGCCTTTATTACTGTGACAAAACAGTTGAACAATGCAATTCTTGGTAACGAGAGAGCAGTTATTTCATAGCAACCACATGACTTAAAGTCCTCTAATAATCCAACAAGCCAGTCACAACTAAGAGCGACAGCTGAGGAGGGGAATTCATATAGCGACAGTAGATTTTTTTAAACTGCAATTAAGCCAATGCTTGAAAGAACAATAGTGTTAGGAACTTGTTTTAAGTGTAGATTTTGGAGTTTATTCCTTGCTGCAGTCCTCACACATTTGGTATAGCATGCATGAGTTAAGCCCATATCTGGCATGACTTCAAGTGCTTTAACTCCACCGGACTTTGGCTGATGCCATCCCATCAAAAGGTGCAAGTGTGCTAATGGATATAGTGAGTCCACCTGTCATCATCTTCAGATCTTTCTAGTCTCCACAAAAGGCCAGGGAAAAGACCTTGGTGCCAGACAGTGGACCAGGTGGCACAATTTCAAATGTTTCAGGTGCAACCCAAAGACCTCCCAATCTTCCTCTCCACATAGTAGACAAGTAAAGGAAGGACAGCACCCGGTGCAATGATGATGAGAGGAAAGGTATCTAAAGAGAACTAGGGAGCCACCCCAATCTATATGGCAACAAAAAGATCAGAACAGTGAATGTACTCAAACATCTACATTTATGGTAAGCCCCTAACACAACTGTACTATGGCCACTGTGGTATTCGTGGCTACAGTCCTCACATTTGGGAAGATTCCCAAAGCACATAGTTTTTTTTTTTTTTGGGGGGGGGGGGGGATGATATCCAGATATGATGACTTACACGACAGTCAAAGTAAACCTTGTCCTGGCCCTAGAGGCTGCCCCTAGATTGCAATCTTTGGAGAATGTATATAACATGCACAACCAAGCAGCTGCCTCAAGCATAGCTTGGGAAGACACCCCCCGCCAGAAGGCTATGGTAGTAGCAGCAGATCTTGCAGAACGCAGAAAAATCTGTACTGGGATAGGTCTGTCATGGTTCGAGTAACAAAAAAAATGTAGTTGTAACAAGTTTATCCTCATTCCCATTTCCAAATGGGACAGAGCTGATGAGACTTTTCCCTGCTTCTGCACAAGTAGAATCTCAGCTGTCTATACACAAAGGAGCTCATGGTCCTTTCTTGTGAATTCTGGGGCTGTCGAAAGAATATTGCTAAGTGATCAGCCTGATTCAGGTTCATTTCAGATGCTACCTTAGGCATGAAAGTGAGATAAGTACACAGAGATACACAGTCTTCATGAAAGGTAGAGAGTTCTTTGCACATCAAGGCTAGGAGCTCAGAAATCCTTCTGACAAAAGTAGTAGCCACCAAAAACAGCATGGGAATAGGCAGGTACTGGGGTAGGGGATTACACCATCTGTTGCAAAATGGTCAGGTAAGTCTTTCTAACACGTAGTTGAGATACCAGGGTGGAACAATTTTCTTCCTTGGTGGTCTAAGATGAAAAATCCCATGAGGAACTGTAAAGTCTACAGTACAGAGGGGAAACCACAGTAAGACAGGCTGAAATACTACAAGTTTGCACTTGTATAGAGGTTATAAGTTACACATGAATTGTAAAGGTCTAACATATTCCAGAGCTATTATGGCTCTCATTGGATCAGGTGTCTTAGAATGGTACCAGAAAGATAATCTTTTCAACTAGCTATGATTTTCTTGTGGTAGGCATCTAAGCCTCCATCATAATATTCACCGCACCCTCAAGAGTACCATGTTGCTCAGAAGAGAGAGAACCGGTACCATCTTGGCCAAAAGGTTGCTATCAGGATAACTTTTGGTCTTTCCTCCTTGATTTTCAGGAGTACCCTAGGAATCAAGGGAATCAAAAGAAAAGCAGAAAGGAACAAACCTGTTCAATTCGAGGAGGTGGCATCTGGATTCCATGCTTCTGAACTCACTGCCCTGCCACAGAACCTTCGCAGCCACTTGTTCAAATGGGAGGCAATCATGTCCATCTCTAGTACACCCTAGTATGGTCAGACCCAGAACGATACCCTACTTTGAATCCATTAGTGAGAGTCAGCTTGGCATCTACTCAGCCTGTCTGCTAATACATTTTAATGGGACAGACATTTGTGTCTCCCCCTACCTCTGTCAAAGCGATCTCCCATGCTTACAGAGCCAGAATGCAAAGCAGCTATGAATGTATTCCTCCTCCTTTATGTACTACAGCACAGTTGTACTGCGTCTTTTCGAAGGATCCCTTTACATAAAGCAAAGGTGGTGGTTTTCAGAGCAAGTATGGCAGCAATCATGTATTCAGAGGTGCCCTATAGAGGATTCTCCAATTCAGAGCATATTACTGACTCTACCATGAGATGCATGGAATATGATGGATTTATTGTTATAACAGTTGTGTATGCTGCCACCATCTATTTCTTAGGTATTGCAGCAGCTTTCTCATGTGCAATCATGCCAGGGAAGCATTGTAATGCAAAATACCACAAAATTAACATTTTGAGAAACTTCCAAACAGTGATTTCCCTCTGCTGCAGAATGCAGTCCACTTTGTTTTGAAGACAGGATCTGGTCAGAGCTCAAAGTGAAATTCATAGCCTGATTGGATGTCCTACTGGGGTTATGGAAGGATCAGACAGTCATCCAGGCAAGGGAAAATCACTGTAACCAAACATTCTTTAAAAAAAAAAAAAAGGAAAAAAAAAATTTTTTAAAGGGAAAAAACTTTTTCCCTGGGGGT